>NC_091288.1:205883035-206183035 GCF_032444005.1 Ranitomeya imitator
GGTTTCTTGGCCTTGCAGCGCCGTTTACGGCTGTCTGCACGGTCTCCGTGTGATTTAAACTAGCTCTGTAGCCCGATCTGCACCAAAAAAAAGGTTAAGTTCACCAAACACAACTTACACTTGTGTAGGCCACATTTGAAAAATAATAAAGTTTAGTCCACAATTTACAACATTAGTGTTTCTTACACCTGTTAGGAGGAGCATTACAGGAATAAGCACACTAAGGCCTTAGTACTTTTCTGCTTATCTTTATCTGTCAACCAAGATGAAGAGGGCAGGGAGTAAGGCACGTGGGCGTGGGCGCGGAGCAGGGAGAGGAGCAGGGAGAGGACGTGGTGATTCTGTGCCTGCTGCGGGCGCCGGTGACTCGTCGTCACTCAGTTTCAGCAGGGAACAGTCCTTCATGCGCAGCTTTGTCGGAGAGCGCCGTGCACCGCTGCTGCGTGAAGACCAAATTGAAGCCGTTGTCGGGTGGATGGCAGCTAACGCCTCGGCATCGACTTCAGTTAGTGCCACATCCTCTCAGGCACAGAGCACTGGAGAGCAGCCATCTGTCTCTTCACCACCTGCCAAATTGGCCAGGCAGTCAGAGAGCCCAGGACAGGAGCCGTCTCTACTTCTGTTCTCTGAATCTCTTGGCTTGGAAACAGGGGGCCAGCCAAGCAGCATTGGAGAAATGGAAGAAGAGGCAGTGTGCAGTGATGCCCAAAAGCTTTATCTCTCTGACTCTGAAGAGGCAGGTGGGCCAGTGCCTCCGGTGACCACAGCGCAGTACGCATCTGATGATGAAACTCAGGTGCCGCTTTCTCGTGCGTACTGTGCTGCTGAGACTACCCAGGAGGAGCAGTTGGTGGCAGAGGGTAGTGGAGATGATGAGGTCCTTGACCCATCGTGGCGTGAGGAACAGGAAGGTGGTGGGAGCAGCTCAGAGGAAGAGCTTCCTCTTACGGGCCAAAGAGGGAGAGGGAGGGGGAAGACTGCGGAGCCTGTAGCCTCCACTTTGGCACCCGTTAGGAGCCTGTCTCTTTCCAAAGCCAAAAAGGGCGCTCCCAAGACTTGCAGTGCCTGGTCCTTTTTTGACACAGTTGCAGATGACATTTGTTTTGTCAAATGCAAGCTGTGTCATCATAAAGTAAAAAGAGGGAAAAATGTCAGCAACCTCAATACCACAAATATGTGGAAACATGTGCGGACCAGGCACGCGGTGGAGTTACAGAAACACACTGAAGATGTAGGCCAACCAACAGCGGCAGCTACCACCTCTTCAGCTCGTGTTGCCTCTTCCTCCAGCTCACGCACAGCTGGTTTGGCTTCCTCCCAGAGACCTTGTGTAATTCCACCCACAGCACCACCTTCCCAGTCATCCTCACACTCCCAGTCTACTCTACAGCCATCGGTAGTACAGGCATGGGAGAAAAGGCGGGCATTCTCGGCCAACCACCCCCGAGCACAGGCTCTGAATGCAGGCATTGCCAAACTGTTGTCCCTGGAAATGCTCTCGTTCAGGCTGGTGGAGACTGACAGCTTCCGTGACTTGATGGCATTGGCAGTCCCACAGTACAAGGTGCCCAGCCGCTTTTACTTCAGCAGGCAGGCTGTCCCTGCCCTGCACAGGCATGTTGAGGCAAACATAAAACATGCGCTACTGAACGCCGTCAGTAGCAAGGTCCACCTCACCACCGATGCGTGGACCAGTCAGCATGGACAGGGGCGATATGTTTCCCTCACTGCCCATTGGGTTAATGTTGTTGAGCCAGGTACAGATCGTGCGAGTGGCGCAGGACGTGTCCTGCCCACTCCAAGGATTGCAGGAATCCAGTCTGTACGCATCGACTCCTCCTCTTACACCAGTTCCTCTGATTCCTCTCTGCAGGATCCGTCACAGTCCACCCCCACATGGACCCGTGAACGTTTACCTATGACCGACATGAGCACAGCCGTGGCCAAACGTCAGCAGGCCGTCTTGAAACTAGTTTCATTGGGGCATCGAAGCCACACAGCGCAGGAGCTCTGGAATGCCATAAAGCAGGAGAGCGATGTGTGGTTACTGCCAGCGAATCTCCAGCCAGGCATGGTAGTGTGTGACAATGGCCGAAATCTGGTGGCAGCTTTGGCCCTTGGCAACCTCACTCACATCCCATGTCTGGCACATGTGCTCAATTTGGTTGTGCAGAGTTTTCTGAGGGACTATCCGGATCTTGATGCCCTGCTGCACAAGGTCCGCCTAGAGTGTGCTCACTTGCGGCGTTCCAGCTTGGCCAGATCCCGCATTGCTGCTCTGCAGCGCCGATTCCGCCTTCCGGAACACCGCATCATATGTGACCTACCTACCCGGTGGAATTCCACGTTACATATGTTGGAGCGGTTGTGTGAGCAGCAGCAAGCAGTTATGGAGTACCAGCTGCATCAGGCGCAAAGAAGTCGCAGTCAGCGCCGATCAGACTTCACAACCACAGAGTGGGCCACTATGAAGGACGTCTGCCAGGTTTTGCGTCCTTTTGATTATTCCACGCGGATGGCAAGTGCAGATGATGCACTAGTCAGCATGACTGTCCCCCTTATCTGCCTGCTTCAGCAAACTTTGCAAGGGTTAAGGGATGATGTGGTGGAAGAGGTGGAGGATGAGGAGTCACCTTTTCCATCAGCTTCTGGAGAGTCAGCGCCACGTGGTTCCTCACAAAGGGGTACGCAGGGGCCAATTTGTGAGGAGGATGAGGAGGAGTCAATGGAGGAGGAAGAGCTCCGTCCAGAGGAGGGAGCGACACAATTGTCCAGTGGTCAGTGTGTACAGCGAGGGTGGGGTGATGACGAGCGGGCAGAGATCATGTCTCAAGCAGGGGACAGCGTTTCTGGGCCGGTTGGCACTCTGCAGCACATGGTGGATTTCATGCTGCAGTGCCTGAGAAACGACCGCCGCATCGACCACATTCTCAACATGCCTGATTATTGGGTGTTCACCCTCCTCGATCCTCGCTACCGGGACAACGTCCAAAACCTCATCCCTGCGTTGACCCGGGAGCGTAAATTGCGGGAGTACCACGACACACTGGTGAATTCCATCATCTTCTCCTGTCCAACTGAGAGGAGTGCTGCTAGTGCTTTACAAAGCAGCTCAGTGCGTCGAGGCAGTGGGGGAGGCTCTGCCCAAAGAGGGAGCAGAAGCAGTGCCTCTGCCCAAGGCAAGCCCAGTATGGCACAACTCTGGCACACTTTTGTGTGCCCGCCCCAAATGTCTACACCATCACCGGCGGCTCCAGTCAGCAGGAGGCAACGGTTCCGTCAGATGGTGACAGACTACATGGCTTGCCCTCTTACTGTACTCCCAGACGGCTCTTCCCCGTTCAAGTTTTGGGTCTCTAAGCTGGATACATGGCCAGAGCTAAGCCAGTATGCATTGGAGGTGCTGGCTTGCCCTGCGGCTAGTGTCTTATCGGAACGTGTCTTTAGTGCCGCAGGTGGTGTACTAACAGACCGTCGCATGCGACTATCCTCCGATAACGTTGACCGGCTTACTTTCCTGAAAATGAACCAGGCCTGGATCTCGCAGGAATTTGCCACTCCTCTGCCTGATTAAGTAATTGGGTGTCATCCAGGTCTCCTGCTGTGTTCATCTTTCTACCACCTGAACTGCTATTCCTGGGCTCCAACACCGCCAGTTGCGGCTCAGAAGTGCAGGCTGCACAGTAAAAACATACGACCCAGTGTTATTGGGTTTCAGTAACGTCAGCTGATCCCCAGCTGTGTAGCCGGCAATGTGTCCTGCGACCGCCACGCTGGCACAACAACCTAAATGTAAGGGAACCTGTCCCCCCCCCCCCCCCCGTCGTTTGTTACTGAAAGAGCCATCTTGTGCAGCAGTAATGCTGCACAAGGAAAAGGTAGCTCTTTTTTTTTAGCTCTTTGCACACGCAGAACTTAACACTTATAAAATGTGTTCACTGATACCGTTATACCGTCCCGGAGCTGGGACTTTCCTTCGTAATGTGACGCAGCACAGCCGTCATTCCTACCCCCTTGGTGCCATGCGCTGCCTCCTCAGCGTTGTTTTAAGCTGTCACGGAGCCTGCGCTGTTCTGTTATCCCTTGGGCATGCCCTATTTGCGCTGCCTGTCTTCTGACATAATTTGGTGTCAGGCTGGCTGCGCCTGTGCGGCCGCGCTGCCCGAGATCCCGCCTCGCAGTGTCTTCTGATTGAGTCACACTGCGGGCCTGGGATCCATGGGCATGCGCAGTGCATATCTTCCCCTCGGGCTCTCGCTCATTTCCCTCCGCCTTCTTTAGACTGTGCGCCGTCAGCTGATCCCTAGCATGCCACGGCCGTGACACCGCACAGTCTGAAGAAGAGGGAAGGAGGGGAGTGAGAGTCGAGGTTATGCACTGTGCATGCCCATGGTTCCAAGGCCCGCAGTGGGATTACGTTAGATGAGACTGCGAGGTGGGATCTGGAGCAGCGTGGACGCACAGGCACTGACAGCCTGACACCAAATTATGTCAGAAGACAGGCAGCGCTAATTGGGCATGGCCAAGGGCTAACAGAACAGCGCAGGCTCCGTGGCAGCTTAAAACAACGCTGAGGAGGCAGCGCACGGCATCAAGGGGATAGGAATGACAGCTGTGCTGTGTCCCATTACGAAGGAAATTCGCACCTCCGGAACGGTTTAACGGTATAAAGGGACACATTTTTAGTGTTTACTTCGGTGTTTGCAAGGAGCATAATTAAAAGAGCAACCTTTTCCTTTTGCATCCTTAGTGCTGCACAACATGGCTCTTTCAGCTACAAACGTCTTGGGGGGGGGGGTTAAAGGTTTCCTTTCAACTTGCTCCAATCAGGCTTCGGCCTACACTCTGTTCCTCTGCTCCTCCTGCTGTCCCTGGGCTCTAACACCGCCAGTTGGTGCCTGGAAGTGCTGTGTGCACAGTCAACAGTCGCTCCTCTGTTATTGGGGTTCAGTAACGTCAGCTGATCCCCAGCTGTGTGTGCGGCAATACCTCCAATCTGCTCCTCCTGCTGTCCCTGGGCTCTAACACCGCCAGTTGGTGCCTGGAAGTGCTGTGTGCACAGTCAACAGTCGCTCCTCTGTTATTGGGGTTCAGTAACGTCAGCTGATCCCCAGCTGTGTATCCGGCAACGTGTCATGCGACCGCCACGCTGGCACAACTAAAATGTAAGGGGACCTGTCCCCCCCCCCCCTAGGCGTTTGTTACTGAAAGAGCCACCATGTGCAGCACTAATACTGCACAAGGGAAAGGTCGCTCTTGAAATTATGCTCCTTGCAAACGCTGAACTACACACTCATGTAATGTGTCCCCTCACACCGTCCAACCGTCCCGGAGGTGGGACTTTCCTTTGTAATGTGACACAGCACAGCCGTCATTGCTACCCCCTTGGCACCGTGCGCTGCCTCCTTAGCGTTGTTTGATTCCGTCATGGACCCTGCGCTGTTATGTTATCCCTTGGCCATGCACAGTTTGCGCTGCCCGTCCTCTGACATCATTTGTTGTCGTCCTGGCTGCGCCTGTGCGTCCACGCTGCCCGAAATCACACCTCGCAGTGTCGTCTAATGTGATCCCACAGTGGGCCTGGTATCCATGGCCATGCGCAGTGCATATACTAGCCTCTCACTCCCCTTCTTCACGCTTCTTCAGACTAGGCGGCGTCAGCTGATCCCTAATAGCATGCCACGGCCGTGACGCCGCACAGTCTGAAGAAGCAGGAAGGAGGTGAGTGAGAGGCGATGATATGCACTGCGCATGCCCATGGATCCCTGGCCCGCAGTGGGACTACATTAGATGACACTGCAAGGTTGGATCTCGGGCAGCTTGGACGCACAGGCACTGCCAGCCTGACACCTACATGATGTCAGAAGACGGGCACCGCTAACTGTGCATGGCCAAGGGATAACATTACAGTGCGGGCTCCGTGACAGAACCAAACAACGTTGAGGAGGTGGTGCCCGGCACCAAGGGGGTTGGAATGACGGCTGTGCTGTGTCACATTACAAAGGAAAGTCCCACTTCCGGGATGGTTTGACGGTGTGAGGGGACACATTATATGAGTGTGTACTTCAGCGTTTGCAAGGAGCATAATTTTCGGAGCCACCATTTTCCATGTGCAGTATTACTGCTGTACAAGATGGCTCTTTCAGCAACAAATGCCTGGGGGGGGGGGTTAAAGGTTCCCTTTCAACTTGCTCCACTGCAGGCTTCGGCCTACACTCTGCTCCTCTTTGATTCCCTGGGTTTCAACACTGTCAGTTGCCACCTGGAAGTGTTGTCTACACAGAAAAAAACACTAGGTGATGTGTCAGTGGGGTTCAGCACCGCCAGCTGTTCCCCTGCTGTGTAGTCGGCAACGTGTCCAGCACAAGCCACGCTGGCACAACAGAACAAAAGCTGCCACCAGTGCAGGCTTCGGCCTACACTCTGCTCCTCTCCTCCTCCTGCTGACCCTGGGCTCAAACACCGCTAGTTTTTGCCCGGAAGTGCTAGCTGCACAGAGAAAAACACCAGCCAATGTGTTAGTGGGGTTCAGCAACGCCAGCTGTTCCCCTGCTGTGTAGCCGGCAACGTGACCTGCAAACGCCATGCAGGCACAGGAACTGAAATTAAAAGGGAACCTGGCCCCACCCCCCCAGGTGTTTCTATGTATAACAGCCACCTAGTACAGCAGTACTGCTGCATTTGTACAAGGTGGCTGACTTTTTCTCCTTGCCCACGTGGAACTCAACACGTACAAAATGTGTCTCATTGAGACCATTCCACTGTCCCTGAGGTGTGACTTTCCTTTGTAATGATACGCAGCACCCCCCTTGGTAGCGTTTCCCGTCTTTTGTCATCATGGTTAGCTGGCTGCGCCTGTGCATCCGCCCTGCTAGAAACAACGCCCCTCGTTGTCATATTTATTTTGTCAGCGAGGGTGTGGTTTATGGGCACGAGCAGTGCATATGTTCGCCTGTCTTAACTCATCTCCTTCCGCCTTCTTCAGACTGTGCGGCCTCCTGGCCGTGGTAGGCGATAAGGGATCAGCTGAGGCCGCCCAGTCTGGAGCAGGTGTAAGGACATGTGTAAGCGGCCAACCTATTTACTGCACAAGGCCACGAATCCCAGCCACGCAGTGTGATTTTTTGAAAACACACTGTGGGTCTGGGATTCATGTCCATCGCTAACCGCAACGGCCGACATGAAATGAGGTCAGAAGACAGGAAGCGCTCACAGCGCATGGCCAAGGGATCACAATAGCGCAGACTCCTGTACAGCAAATAACAACGCTCAGGAATCTGCGCCCAGTACCTAGGTGCAAATTTTTACACCTGTGCTGCGTCTCGTTAAAAAGACAAGTCACGCCTCCACAACTGTTTGACAGTATAATGGGCTAAATAGTGTACGTGTTTTAGTCAGCGTGTGCAAGGAGCAAAACAAATAGAGCAACCTTTTACTTGTGCAGCATTAATGCTGCACAAGGTGTGGCTCTTGTACCTTGCAACACCTGAGGGGGGGGTTAAAGGTAACCTTTGAAATTGGTTCAACTAGGCTTCGGCCTACACTCTGCTTCTCTACTCCTCCTGCTGACCCTGGGCTCAAACACCGCTAGTTTTTGCCCGGAAATGCTAGCTGCACAGAGAAAAACACCAGCCAATGTGTTAGTGGGGTTCAGCACCGCCAGCTGTTCCCCTGCTGTGTAGTCGGCAACGTGTCCAGCACAAGCCACGCTGGCACAACCGACCAAAAGCTGCCACCAGTGCAGGCTTCGGCCTACACTTTGCTCCTCTCCTCCTCCTGCTGACCCTGGGCTCAAACAACGCCAGTTTCTGCCCGGACATGCTAGCTGCACAGAGAAAAACACCAGCCAATGTGTTAGTGGGGTTCAGCACCGCCTGCTGTTCCCCCGCTGTGTAGCCGGCATCGTGTCCAGCACAAGCCACGCTGGCACAACCGACCAAAAGCTGCCACCAGTGCAGGCTTCGGCCTACACTTTGCTCCTCTCCTCCTCCTCCTGCTGACCCTGGGCTCTAACACCGCTAGTTTTTGCCCGGACATGCAATCTGCACAGAGAAAAACACCAGTCAATGTGTCAGTGGGGTTCAGCAACGCCAGCTGTTCCCCTGCTGTGTAGCTTGCAACGTGACCTGCAAACGCCACGCAGGCACATGAACTGAAATTGAAGGGAGCCTGCCCCCCACCCACAGGTGTTTCTATGTATATCAGCCACCTTGTACAGCAGTACTGCTGCATTTGTACGAGGTGGCTGACTGTTTCTCCTTGCCCACGTGGAACTCAACACGTACAAAATGTGTCTCATTAGAGACCATTACAATGTCCCTGAGGTGTGACTTTCCTTTGTAATGACACGCAGCACCACCCTTGTTAGCGCTGCCCGTCTTTTGACATCATTGGTTAGCTGGCTGCGCCTGTGCATCTCCCCTGCTCGAAACAACGGCCCTCGGTGTCTTATTTTTTTGGACAGCGAGGGTGTGATTGATGGGCATGTGCAGTGCATATGTTTGCCTGTGTTCACTCATCTCCTTCCGCCTTCTTCAGACTGGGTGTCCTCATGGCCGCGGCAGGCGATAAGGGATCAGATGAGGCCGCCCAGTCTGAAGCAGGTGTAAGGACATGTGTGAGCGGCAAACATATTTAGTGCACCAGGGCACGAATCCCAGCACCGCAGTGTGATTTTTTAAAAACACACTGTGGGTCTGGGATTCATGTCCATCGCTAACCGCAACGGCCGACATGAAATGAGGTCAGAAGACAGGAAGCGCTCACAGCGCATGGCCAAGGGATCACAATAGCGCAGACTCCTGTACAGCAAATAAGAACGCTCAGGAATCTGCGCCCAGTACCTAGGTGCAAATTTTGACACCTGTGCTCCGTCTCGTTAAAAAGACAAGTCACGCCTCCACAACTGTTTGACAGTATAATGGGCTAAATAGTGTACGTGTTTTAGTCAGCGTGTGCAAGGAGCAAAACAAATAGAGCAACCTTTTACTTGTGCAGCATTAATGCTGCACAAGGTGTGGCTCTTGTACCTTGCAACACCTGAGGGGGGGGTTAAAGGTAACCTTTGAAATTGGTTCAACTAGGCTTCGGCCTACACTCTGCTCCTCTACTCCTCCTGCTGACCCTGGGCTCAAACACCGCTAGTTTTTGCCCGGAAATGCTAGCTGCACAGAGAAAAACACCAGCCAATGTGTTAGTGGGGTTCAGCACCGCCAGCTGTTCCCCTGCTGTGTAGTCGGCAACGTGTCCAGCACAAGCCACGCTGGCACAACAGAACAAAAGCTGCCACCAGTGCAGGCTGCGGCCTACACTTTGCTCCTCTCCTCCTCCTCCTGCTGACCCTGGGCTCTAACACCGCTAGTTTTTGCCCGGACATGCAATCTGCACAGAGAAAAACACCAGTCAATGTGTCAGTGGGGTTCAGCAACGCCAGCTGTTCCCCTGCTGTGTAGCTTGCAACGTGACCTGCAAACGCCACGCAGGCACATGAACTGAAATTGAAGGGAGCCTGCCCCCCACCCACAGGTGTTTCTATGTATAACAGCCACCTTGTACAGCAGTACTGCTGCATTTGTACAAGGTGGCTGACTTTTTCTCCTTGCACACGTGGAACTCAACAAGTACAAAATGTGTCTCATTACAGACCATTACAATGTCCCTGAGGTGTGACTTTCCTTTTTAATGACACGCAGCACCCCCATTGTTAGCGCTGCCCGTCTCCTGACATCATTGGTTGGCTGGCTGTGCCTGTGCGTCCCCCCTGCCCGACACAACGCCCCCCGTTGTCTCATATATTTTGACTGCGAGGGTGTGATTGATGGGCACGAGCAGTGCATATGTTCCCCTGTTTTCACTCCCCTCCTTCCGCCTTCTTCTGACTGTGCGGCCTCATGGCCGCGGCATGCGATAAGGGATCAGCTGAGGCCGCCCAGTCTGAAGCAGGTGTAAGGACATGTGTGAGCGGCGATCATATTTACTGCACAAGGCCACGAATCCCAGCACCGCAGTGTGACTTTAGGAAAAGCCACTGTGGGTCTGGGATTTATGGCCATCGTTAACCGCACCGGCCAACATGAAATGAGGTCATGAGACGGCCTGCACTAACAGGGTATTGCCAAGGGATAACACAAGAGCGCAGACTCCTGTACAGCAAATAACAACGCTCAGGAATCTGCGCCCAGTACCTAGGTGCAAATTTTGACACCTGTGCTGCGTCTCGTTAAAAAGACAAGTCACGCCTCCACAACTGTTTGACAGTATAATGGGCTAAATAGTGTACGTGTTTAATTCAGCGTGTGCAAGGAGCAAAATTAAATAGAGCAACCTTTGACTTGTGCATCATTAATGCTGTTCAAGGTGTGGCTCTTGTACCTTGCAACACCTGAGGGGGGGGGTTAAAGGTAACCTTTGAAATTGGTTCAACTAGGCTTCGGCCTACACTCTGCTCCTCTACTCCTCCTGCTGACCCTGGGCTCAAACAACGCCAGTTTCTGCCCGGAAATGCTAGCTGCACAGAGAAAAACACCAGCCAATGTGTTAGTGGGGTTCAGCACCGCCAGCTGTTCCCCTGCTGTGTAGTCGGCAACGTGTCCAGCACAAGCCACGCTGGCACAACAGAACAAAAGCTGCCACCAGTGCAGGCTGCGGCCTACACTTTGCTCCTCTCCTCCTCCTCCTGCTGACCCTGGGCTCTAACACCGCTAGTTTTTGCCCGGACATGCAATCTGCACAGAGAAAAACACCAGT
The DNA here is from genome assembly GCF_032444005.1 of Ranitomeya imitator. Taxonomy (NCBI): domain Eukaryota; kingdom Metazoa; phylum Chordata; class Amphibia; order Anura; family Dendrobatidae; genus Ranitomeya; species Ranitomeya imitator. The sequence continues at coordinate 205,893,782 of NC_091288.1, forward strand.
CAATGTGTCAGTGGGGTTCAGCAACGCCAGCTGTTCCCCTGCTGTGTAGCTTGCAACGTGACCTGCAAACGCCACGCAGGCACATGAACTGAAATTGAAGGGAGCCTGCCCCCCACCCACAGGTGTTTCTATGTATAACAGCCACCTTGTACAGCAGTACTGCTGCATTTGTACAAGGTGGCTGACTTTTTCTCCTTGCACACGTGGAACTCAACAAGTACAAAATGTGTCTCATTACAGACCATTACAATGTCCCTGAGGTGTGACTTTCCTTTTTAATGACACGCAGCACCCCCATTGTTAGCGCTGCCCGTCTCCTGACATCATTGGTTGGCTGGCTGTGCCTGTGCGTCCCCCCTGCCCGACACAACGCCCCCCGTTGTCTCATATATTTTGACTGCGAGGGTGTGATTGATGGGCACGAGCAGTGCATATGTTCCCCTGTTTTCACTCCCCTCCTTCCGCCTTCTTCTGACTGTGCGGCCTCATGGCCGCGGCATGCGATAAGGGATCAGCTGAGGCCGCCCAGTCTGAAGCAGGTGTAAGGACATGTGTGAGCGGCGATCATATTTACTGCACAAGGCCACGAATCCCAGCACCGCAGTGTGACTTTAGGAAAAGCCACTGTGGGTCTGGGATTTATGGCCATCGTTAACCGCACCGGCCAACATGAAATGAGGTCATGAGACGGCCTGCACTAACAGGGTATTGCCAAGGGATAACACAAGAGCGCAGACTCCTGTACAGCAAATAACAACGCTCAGGAATCTGCGCCCAGTACCTAGGTGCAAATTTTGACACCTGTGCTGCGTCTCGTTAAAAAGACAAGTCACGCCTCCACAACTGTTTGACAGTATAATGGGCTAAATAGTGTACGTGTTTAATTCAGCGTGTGCAAGGAGCAAAATTAAATAGAGCAACCTTTGACTTGTGCATCATTAATGCTGTTCAAGGTGTGGCTCTTGTACCTTGCAACACCTGAGGGGGGGGTTAAAGGTAACCTTTGAAATTGGTTCAACTAGGCTTCGGCCTACACTCTGCTCCTCTACTCCTCCTGCTGACCCTGGGCTCAAACAACGCCAGTTTCTGCCCGGAAATGCTAGCTGCACAGAGAAAAACACCAGCCAATGTGTTAGTGGGGTTCAGCACCGCCAGCTGTTCCCCTGCTGTGTAGTCGGCAACGTGTCCAGCACAAGCCACGCTGGCACAACAGAACAAAAGCTGCCACCAGTGCAGGCTGCGGCCTACACTTTGCTCCTCTCCTCCTCCTCCTGCTGACCCTGGGCTCTAACACCGCTAGTTTTTGCCCGGACATGCAATCTGCACAGAGAAAAACACCAGTCAATGTGTCAGTGGGGTTCAGCAACGCCAGCTGTTCCCCTGCTGTGTAGCTTGCAACGTGACCTGCAAACGCCACGCAGGCACATGAACTGAAATTGAAGGGAGCCTGCCCCCCACCCACAGGTGTTTCTATGTATAACAGCCACCTTGTACAGCAGTACTGCTGCATTTGTACAAGGTGGCTGACTTTTTCTCCTTGCACACGTGGAACTCAACAAGTACAAAATGTGTCTCATTACAGACCATTACAATGTCCCTGAGGTGTGACTTTCCTTTTTAATGACACGCAGCACCCCCATTGTTAGCGCTGCCCGTCTCCTGACATCATTGGTTGGCTGGCTGTGCCTGTGCGTCCCCCCTGCCCGACACAACGCCCCCCGTTGTCTCATATATTTTGACTGCGAGGGTGTGATTGATGGGCACGAGCAGTGCATATGTTCCCCTGTTTTCACTCCCCTCCTTCCGCCTTCTTCTGACTGTGCGGCCTCATGGCCGCGGCATGCGATAAGGGATCAGCTGAGGCCGCCCAGTCTGAAGCAGGTGTAAGGACATGTGTGAGCGGCGATCATATTTACTGCACAAGGCCACGAATCCCAGCACCGCAGTGTGACTTTAGGAAAAGCCACTGTGGGTCTGGGATTTATGGCCATCGTTAACCGCACCGGCCAACATGAAATGAGGTCATGAGACGGCCTGCACTAACAGGGTATTGCCAAGGGATAACACAAGAGCGCAGACTCCTGTACAGCAAATAACAACGCTCAGGAATCTGCGCCCAGTACCTAGGTGCAAATTTTGACACCTGTGCTGCGTCTCGTTAAAAAGACAAGTCACGCCTCCACAACTGTTTGACAGTATAATGGGCTAAATAGTGTACGTGTTTAATTCAGCGTGTGCAAGGAGCAAAATTAAATAGAGCAACCTTTGACTTGTGCATCATTAATGCTGTTCAAGGTGTGGCTCTTGTACCTTGCAACACCTGAGGGGGGGGGTTAAAGGTAACCTTTGAAATTGGTTCAACTAGGCTTCGGCCTACACTCTGCTCCTCTACTCCTCCTGCTGACCCTGGGCTCAAACAACGCCAGTTTCTGCCCGGAAATGCTAGCTGCACAGAGAAAAACACCAGCCAATGTGTTAGTGGGGTTCAGCACCGCCAGCTGTTCCCCTGCTGTGTAGTCGGCAACGTGTCCAGCACAAGCCACGCTGGCACAACAGAACAAAAGCTGCCACCAGTGCAGGCTGCGGCCTACACTTTGCTCCTCTCCTCCTCCTCCTGCTGACCCTGGGCTCTAACACCGCTAGTTTTTGCCCGGACATGCAATCTGCACAGAGAAAAACACCAGTCAATGTGTCAGTGGGGTTCAGCAACGCCAGCTGTTCCCCTGCTGTGTAGCTTGCAACGTGACCTGCAAACGCCACGCAGGCACATGAACTGAAATTGAAGGGAGCCTGCCCCCCACCCACAGGTGTTTCTATGTATAACAGCCACCTTGTACAGCAGTACTGCTGCATTTGTACAAGGTGGCTGACTTTTTCTCCTTGCACACGTGGAACTCAACAAGTACAAAATGTGTCTCATTACAGACCATTACAATGTCCCTGAGGTGTGACTTTCCTTTTTAATGACACGCAGCACCCCCATTGTTAGCGCTGCCCGTCTCCTGACATCATTGGTTGGCTGGCTGTGCCTGTGCGTCCCCCCTGCCCGACACAACGCCCCCCGTTGTCTCATATATTTTGACTGCGAGGGTGTGATTGATGGGCACGAGCAGTGCATATGTTCCCCTGTTTTCACTCCCCTCCTTCCGCCTTCTTCTGACTGTGCGGCCTCATGGCCGCGGCATGCGATAAGGGATCAGCTGAGGCCGCCCAGTCTGAAGCAGGTGTAAGGACATGTGTGAGCGGCGATCATATTTACTGCACAAGGCCACGAATCCCAGCACCGCAGTGTGACTTTAGGAAAAGCCACTGTGGGTCTGGGATTTATGGCCATCGTTAACCGCACCGGCCAACATGAAATGAGGTCATGAGACGGCCTGCACTAACAGGGTATTGCCAAGGGATAACACAAGAGCGCAGACTCCTGTACAGCAAATAACAACGCTCAGGAATCTGCGCCCAGTACCTAGGTGCAAATTTTGACACCTGTGCTGCGTCTCGTTAAAAAGACAAGTCACGCCTCCACAACTGTTTGACAGTATAATGGGCTAAATAGTGTACGTGTTTAATTCAGCGTGTGCAAGGAGCAAAATTAAATAGAGCAACCTTTGACTTGTGCATCATTAATGCTGTTCAAGGTGTGGCTCTTGTACCTTGCAACACCTGAGGGGGGGGTTAAAGGTAACCTTTGAAATTGGTTCAACTAGGCTTCGGCCTACACTCTGCTCCTCTACTCCTCCTGCTGACCCTGGGCTCAAACAACGCCAGTTTCTGCCCGGAAATGCTAGCTGCACAGAGAAAAACACCAGCCAATGTGTTAGTGGGGTTCAGCACCGCCAGCTGTTCCCCTGCTGTGTAGTCGGCAACGTGTCCAGCACAAGCCACGCTGGCACAACAGAACAAAAGCTGCCACCAGTGCAGGCTGCGGCCTACACTTTGCTCCTCTCCTCCTCCTCCTGCTGACCCTGGGCTCTAACACCGCTAGTTTTTGCCCGGACATGCAATCTGCACAGAGAAAAACACCAGTCAATGTGTCAGTGGGGTTCAGCAACGCCAGCTGTTCCCCTGCTGTGTAGCTTGCAACGTGACCTGCAAACGCCACGCAGGCACATGAACTGAAATTGAAGGGAGCCTGCCCCCCACCCACAGGTGTTTCTATGTATAACAGCCACCTTGTACAGCAGTACTGCTGCATTTGTACAAGGTGGCTGACTTTTTCTCCTTGCACACGTGGAACTCAACAAGTACAAAATGTGTCTCATTACAGACCATTACAATGTCCCTGAGGTGTGACTTTCCTTTTTAATGACACGCAGCACCCCCATTGTTAGCGCTGCCCGTCTTTTGACATCATTGGTTAGCTGGCTGCGCCTGTGCATCTCCCCTGCTCGAAACAACGGCCCTCGGTGTCTTATTTTTTTGGACAGCGAGGGTGTGATTGATGGGCATGTGCAGTGCATATGTTTGCCTGTGTTCACTCATCTCCTTCCGCCTTCTTCAGACTGGGTGTCCTCATGGCCTCGGCAGGCGATAAGGGATCAGATGAGGCCGTCCAGTCTGAAGCAGGTGTAAGGACATGTGTGAGCGGCAAACATATTTACTGCACCAGGGCACGAATCCCAGCACCGCAGTGTGATTTTTTAAAAACACACTGTGGGTCTGGGATTCATGTCCATCGCTAACCGCAACGGCCAACATGAAATGAGGTCATAAGACAGGAAGCGCTCACAGCGCATGGCCAAAGGATCACAAGAGCGCAGACTCCTGTACAGCAACTAACAACGCTCAGGAAGCTGCGCCCATGCAAAAAGGTGTTGTTTTCGACACCTGTGCTGCTTTTCTTTAAAAAGACAAGTCACGCCTCCACTACTGTTAAACAGTATAATGGGCTAAATAGTCTACGTGTTGCATTCAGCTTGTGCAAGTAGACAAATTAATAGAGCAACCTTTTACTTGTGCAGCATTAATGCTGCAGAAGGAGTGGCTCTTGTTCTTTGTAACACCTGAGGGGGGGTTAAAGGTAACCTTTGAAATTGGTTCAACTAGGCTTCGGCCTACACTCTGCTCCTCTCCTCCTCCTGCTGACCCTGGGCTCTAACAACGCTAGTTTTTGCCCGGAAATGCTAGCTGCACAGAGAAAAACACCAGCCAATGTGTTAGTGGGGTTCAGCAACGCCAGCTGTTCCCCCGCTGTGTAGCCGGCATCGTGTCCAGCACAAGCCACGCTGGCACAACCGACCAAAAGCTGCCACCAGTGCAGGCTTCGGCCTACACTTTGCTCCTCTCCTCCTCCTCCTGCTGACCCTGGGCTCAAACACCGCTAGTTTTTGCCCGGAAATGCTAGCTGCACAGAGAAAAACACCAGCCAATGTGTTAGTGGGGTTCAGCACCGCCAGCTGTTCCCCTGCTGTGCAGCTTGCAACGTGACCTGCAAACGCCACGCAGGCACATGAACTGAAATTGAAGGGAGCCTGGCCCCCACCCCCAGGTGTTTCTATGTATAACAGCCACCTTGTACAGCAGTACTGCTGCATTTGTACAAGGTGGCTGATGTTTTCTCCTTGCCCACGTGGAACTCAACACGTACAAAATGTGTCTCTTTGAGACCATTCCACTGTCCCTGAGGTGTGACTTTCCTTTCTAATGATACGCAGCACCCCCCTTGGTAGCGCTTCCCGTCTTCTGACATCATTGGTTGGCTACTTGCGCCTGTTCGTCCGCCCTGCCTGAATAAAATGCTCCTCGTTGTCTTAATTATTTTGACTGCGAGGGTGTGATTGATGGGCACGAGCAGTGCATATCTTCGCCTGTCTTAACTCATCTCCTTCAGCCTTCTTCAGACTGTGCAGCCTCATGGCCGCGGCATGCGAGAAGGGATCAGCAGAGGCCGCCCAGTCTGAAGCAGGTGTAAGGACGTGTGTGAGCGGCCAAAATATTTACTGCTCAAGGCCACGAATCCCAGCACCGCAGTGTGGCTTTATGAAAAGACACTGTGGGTCTGGGATTTATGGCCATCGTTAACCGCACCGGCCAACATGAAATGATGTCATAAGATGGGCAGCGCTAACAGGGCATTGCCAAGGGATAACACAAGAGCGCAGACTCCTGTACAGCAAATAACAACGCTCAGGAAGCTGCTCCAAGCACCAAGGCGTTATTTTGGACACCTGTGCTGCGTCTCATCAAAAAACCAAGTCACGCATCCACTACAGTTTGACTGTAGAATGGGGTAAATTGTGTATGTCTTTCATTCAGCGTGTGCAAGTAGACAAATTAATAGAGCAACCTTTCACTTGTGCAGCATTAATACTGCACAAGGTGTGTCTCTTGTACTTTGTAACACCTGAGGGGGGGGTTAAAGGTTTCCTTTGAAATTGGTTCAACTAAGCTTCGGCCTACACTCTGCTCCTCTCCTCCTCCTCCTGCTTCAACACGGGCTCTAACATCGCTAGTTTTTGCCCGCAAGTGCTAGCTGCACAGAGAAAAACACACGCCATTGTGTTAGTGGGGTTCAGCAACGCCAGCTGTTCCCCCAGTGTGTAGCCGGCAAAGTGTCCTGCAAACGCAACGCAGACACAAAGCTGCCTCCAGTGCAGGCTTCGGCCTACACTCATCTCCCCCTGCTTACCCTTTGCTCCAACACCGCTAGTTGGGGCTCTAGGAAGACAATCTTTAATAGGCAAGGCAACGCATCCGGGTTCCAGCACCGCCAGCTGGTTCTCGGCAGTGTTCTTGTCACAGGTACTCCCTCGTGCCAAGCCTGGTTTCAGCACCGTCAGCTGTTTCCGGGTTGTGTCAACTTCACTGAGACGCCTATGCTTGCCCCGTCGTGGTGCGGTCGAGTTAGCCAACTCCAGGGTGCCTCCAGTTTAGGAGCTTCCTATGTGGGCTGCGTGAACTGGTAGTCAAGGCTGGTTCTGTAGTGCCAGTAGGCCCAGCTCCCCCTGTAGGACTGTTGGGGTTCGGTAACTGCGGCTGCCTCGCGGCCTAGCTGTTCTCTCCTCTCCTGTGGACCTTGGGGTCCACCACCTGGTTCCAGCACCGTCAGCTGGTTCCGGGCCGAGCCTTTGGCTTAGGTGCCTCCTCCTGGGTATCCGAGTTCCGCCAACGCCAGGCGGTCCTTGGTAGTGCTTTTAAGCGCGGGCACCTACAGCTTAGTAACCGGGTTCCAGCACCGTCAGCTGGTCCTCGGTCGTGCCATTGGCTCTTGCACACTGGGGCAACGCATCCGGGTTCCAGCACCGCCAGCTGGTTCTCGGCAGTGTTTTTGTCACAGGTACTCCCTCGTGCCAAGCCTGGTTTCAGCACCGTCAGCTGTTTCCGGGTTGTGTCAAGCTCACTGAGACACCTATGCTTGCCTCGTCGTGGTGCGGTCGGGTTAGCCAACTCCAGGGTGCCTCCAGTTTAGGAGCTTCCTATGTGGGCTGCGTGAACTGGTAGTCAAGGCTGGTTCTGTAGTGCCAGTAGGCCCAGCTCCCCCTGTAGGACTGTTGGGGTTCGGTAACTGCGGCTGCCTCGCGGCCTAGCTGTTCTCTCCTCTCCTGTGGACCTTCGGGTCCACCACCTGGTTCCAGCACCGTCAGCTGGTTCCGGGCCGAGCCTTTGGCTTAGGTGCCTCCTCCTGGGTATCCGAGTTCCGCCAACGCCAGGCGGTCCTTGGTAGTGCTTTTAAGCGCGGGCACCTACAGCTTAGTAACCGGGTTCCAGCACCGTCAGCTGGTCCTCGGTCGTGCCATTGGCTCTTGCACACTGGGGCAACGCATCCGGGTTCCAGCACCGCCAGCTGGTTCTCGGCAGTGTTTTTGTCACAGGTACTCCCTCGTGCCAAGCCTGGTTTCAGCACCGTCAGCTGTTTCCGGGTTGTGTCAAGCTCACTGAGACACCTATGCTTGCCTCGTCGTGGTGCGGTCGGGTTAGCCAACTCCAGGGTGCCTCCAGTTTAGGAGCTTCCTATGTGGGCTGCGTGAACTGGTAGTCAAGGCTGGTTCTGTAGTGCCAGTAGGCCCAGCTCCCCCTGTAGGACTGTTGGGGTTCGGTAACTGCGGCTGCCTCGCGGCCTAGCTGTTCTCTCCTCTCCTGTGGACCTTCGGGTCCACCACCTGGTTCCAGCACCGTCAGCTGGTTCTCGGCAGTGTCTTTTGCTCTTGTACCTTCTGCTCCCCATCCTGGTTCCAGTACCGTCAGCTGGTTCCGGGCAGAGCCTTTGGCTTAGGTGCCTCCTTCTGGGTATCCAAGTTCCACCAACGTCAGGTGGTCCTTGGTAGTGCTTTCAGGCACGGGTACCTCCTGCTTAGTAACCGGGTTCCAGTAACGTCAGCTGGTCCTCGGTAGTTCCATTGGCTCTTGGACCTTCGGCTACCCATCCGGGTTCCAGTACCGTCAGCTGGTTCTCGGCAGTGTCTTTTGCTCTTGTACCTTCTGCTCCCCATCCTGGTTCCAGTAACGTCAGCTGGTTCCGGGCAGAGCCTTTGGCTTAGGTGCCTCCTTCTGGGTATCCGAGTTCCGTCAACGTCAGGCGGTCCTTGGTAGTGCTTTTTAGCACGGGTACCTCCTGCTTAGTAACCGGGTTCCAGTAACGTCAGCTGGTCCTCGGTAGTTCCATAGGCTCTTGAACCTTCGGGTAGCCATCCGAGTTCCAGTTCCATCAGCTGGTTCTTGGCATTTTCTCAGCCTTCTTGTACCTTCTGCTACATTTCCAAGTTGAAGACCCTAACGTCGACGACCCGGAAGACCACCACGATGACGACGACACGGAAGACCACCCCGATGACGACGACGACGACGGCGGAGACGACGACGGCGGAGATGACGACACTGGAGACGACGACCCTGGAGACGACAACATGGAAGACCGAGAAGCAGAAGAACAAGAGGCTGCAGAACAAAGAGCAGAAGAACATTAAGCATAAGACTTAATATCAGAGCAAAAGATATTATCTAAATTATATGCAGAAGAAGACTAAGCAGTGTATGGGGGTGAGTCCGTTCCTCCTCGTGGTGCCCCTGGATAAAGCCTGATGCTGCAGGCCAAACTGAACGCGGACAAATGTAACTTTTGTGACTGGCAGAACGGAAGGTGTAATCTTCAAACTTTTATAGATAACAACTACGGGAATGCCTGTCACAAATGAGAATATGATGAAGAAGTAGAATAGGAAGAATAATAACAGTGGAATAAAAAGAATATGTAGAATAAGAAGAATAATAATAGTTGAATAAAATGAATATGAAGAATGTAATAAAAAAAAAAAAATAGGTAGAAGATGAAGAAGAAGATGAATAAGGTGAAGAAGTTGATGTCAAAGATGCTGATGATGATGAAGATGAAAGTGTGGGAAAAGAAAAAAAAAAAGAAAAAAAAGAAGGGGAAGGGCGTGGAATAGTGAAACATCAATATCTGACAAAATAAAAAAAAAATTTACATAGTCAATATCTTTGTCACTCCGAACGTCTTAAAAAAAAACAAAAAACATGCTATTCTATTTGATTGGGATAAACCTCTATGACTTTAATGTCTCCGCCACCTCCCCAAATACATCCGGCATTATTCTTAGTTGTTTTCCTTCATGTAGAATGAACCTACAAGGAAAGAAAGGGTTTATTTTAATTCCGATATTTTGGTCCCATTGACTTGCATTGGGATCGGGTATCGGTATCGGCGATATCCGATATTTTTTGAATATCGGCCGATCCAAACCGATACCGATACTTTCCGATATCGGAAGGTATCGCTCAACACTACTCCTCACATGTAAAGCGCCATGGAATAAATGGCGCTATAATAATAAATAATAATAATAATATTGTTTGTAGGGGGCTGTGTGTGGATTCATACTGTATGTAGGGGCTGTGTGGGGGTCTAATATTGTATGTAGGGGGCTGTGTGTTGATTCATACTGTATGCAGGTGCTGTGTGGGGGTCTCATATTGTTTGTAGGGGGCTGTGTGTGGATTCATACTGTATGTAGGGGCTGTGTGGGGGTCTCATATTATATGTAGGGGCTGTGTGTGGATTCATACTGTATGTAGGGGCTGTGTGGGGGTCTCATATTATATGTAGGGGCTGTGTGTGGATTCATACTGTATGTAGGGGCTGTGTGGGGGTCTCATATTATATGTAGGGGCTGTGTGTGGATTCATACTGTATGCAGGGGCTGTGTGGGGGTCTCATTGTATGTAGGGGGCTGTGTGTGGATTCATAGTGTATGTAGGGGCTGGGTGGGGGTCTCATATTATATGTAAGGGGCTGTGTGTGGATTCATACTGTATGCAGGGGCTGTGTGGGGGTCTCATTGTATGTAGGGGGCTGTGTGTGGATTCATACTGTATGTAGGGGCAGTGTGGGGTCTCATATTGTATGTAGGGGGCTGTGTGTGGATTCATACTGTATGCAGGGGCTGTGTGGGGGTCTCATATTGTATGTAGGGGGCTGTGTGTGGATTCATACTGAATGTAGGGGCTGTGTGTGGATTCATACTGTATGCAGGGGCTGTGTGGGGGTCTCATTGTATGTAGGGGCTGTGTGGGGGTCTCATTGTATGTAGGGGCTGTGTGTGGATTCATACTGTATGTAGGGGCTGGGTGGGGGTCTCATATTGTATGTAGGGGGCTGTGTGTTGATTCATACTGTATGCAGGGGCTGTGTGGGGGTCTCATTGTATGTAGGGGGCTGTGTGTTGATTCATACTGTATGCAGGGGCTGTGTGGGGGTCTCATTGTATGTATGGGGCTGTGTATGGATTCTTACGGTATGCAGGGGCTTCGTGGGGGTCTCATTGTATATAGGGGGCTGTGTGTGGATTCATACTGTATGTAGGGTTTGCGTGGGGGTCTCATATTGTATGCAGGGGGCTGTGTGTGAATTCATACTGTATGCAGGGGCTGGGTGGGGGTCTCATATTGTATGTAGGGGGCTGTGTGTTGATTCATACTGTATGCAGGGGCTGTGTGGGGGTCTCATATTGTTTGTAGGGAGCTGTGTGTGGATTCATACTGTATGTAGGGGCTGTGTGGGGGTCTCATATTATATGTAGGGGCTGTGTGTGGATTCATACTGTATGCAGGGGCTGGGTGTGGGTCTCATATTGTTTGTATGGGGCTGTGTGTGGAATCATACTGTATGCAGGGGCTGTGTGGGGGTCTCATTGTATTTAGGGGGCTGTGTGTGGATTCATACTGTATGTAGGGGCAGTGTGGGGTCTCATATTGCATGTAGGGGGCTGTGTGTGGATTCATACTGTATGCAGGGGCTGTGTGGGGGTCTCATATTGTTTGTAGGGAGCTGTGTGTGGATTCATACTGTATGTAGGGGCTGGGTGGGGGTCTCATTATATGTAAGGGGCTGTGTGTGGATTCATACTGTATGCAGGGGCTGTGTGGGGGTCTCATTGTATGTAGGGGGCTGTGTGTGGATTCATACTGTATGTAGGGGCTGGGTGGGGGTCTCATATTGTATGTAGGGGGCTGTGTGTTGATTCATACTGTATGCAGGGGCTGTGTGGGGGTCTCATATTGTTTGTAGGGTGCTGTGTGTGGATTCATACTGTATGCAGGGGCTGTGTGGGGGTCTCATTGTATGTAGGGTGCTGTGTGTGGATTCATACTGTATGTAGGGGCTGTGTGGGGGTCTCATATTATATGTAAGGGGCTGTGTGTGGATTCATACTGTATGCAGGGGCTGTGTGGGGGTCTCATTGTATGTAGGGGGCTGTGTGTGGATTCATACTGTATGTAGGGGCTGGGTGGGGGTCTCATATTGTATGTAGGGGACTGTGTGTGGATTCATACTGTATGTAGGGACTGGGTGGGGGTCTCATAGCCTACAACCTGCAGTAACCACCGATCGACCAAACCGCTGCACGGCCAGCTCTACCCTCGCCTACTGTATTCTCACCCATCCCTTGTAGATTGTGAGCCTTCGCGGGCAGGGTCCTCTCTCCTCCTGTACAAGTTGTGACTTGTATTGTTCAAGATTATTGTACTTGTTTATTATGTATACCCCTCCTCACATGTAAAGCGCCATGGAATAAATGGCGCTATAATAATAAATAATAATAAAAATAATATTGTTTGTAGGGGGCTGTGTGTGGATTCATACTGTATGTAGGGGCTGTGTGGGGGTCTCATATTGTATGTAAGGGGCTGTGTGTGGATTCATACTGTATGCAGGGGCTGTGTGGGGGTCTCATTGTATGTAGGAGGCTGTGTGTGGATTCATACTGTATGCAGGGGCTGTGTGGGGGTCTCATATTGTATGTAGGGGGCTGTGTGTGGATTCATACTGTATGCAGGGGCTGGGTGGGGGTCTCATATTGTATGTAGGGGTCTGTGTGTGGATTCATACTGTATGCAGGGGCTGTGTGGGGGTCTCATATTGTATGTAGGGGGCTGTGTGTGGATTCATACTGTATGCAGGGGCTGGGTGGGGGTCTCATATTGTATGCAGGGGGCTGTGTGTGAATTCATACTGTATGCAGGGGCTGGGTGGGGGTCTCATATTGTATGTAGGGGGCTGTGTGTTGATTCATACTGTATGCAGGGGCTGTGTGGGGGTCTCATATTGTTTGTAGGGAGCTGTGTGTGGATTCATACTGTATGTAGGGGCTGTGTGGGGGTCTCATATTATATGTAGGGGCTGTGTGTGGATTCATACTGTATGCAGGGGCTGGGTGTGGGTCTCATATTGTTTGTATGGGGCTGTGTGTGGAATCATACTGTATGCAGGGGCTGTGTGGGGGTCTCATTGTATGTAGGGGGCTGTGTGTGGATTCATACTGTATGTAGGGGCAGTGTGGGGTCTCATATTGCATGTAGGGGGCTGTGTGTGGATTCATACTGTATGCAGGGGCTGTGTGGGGGTCTCATATTGTTTGTAGGGAGCTGTGTGTGGATTCATACTGTATGTAGGGGCTGGGTGGGGGTCTCATATTATATGTAAGGGGCTGTGTGTGGATTCATACTGTATGCAGGGGCTGTGTGGGGGTCTCATTGTATGTAGGGGGCTGTGTGTGGATTCATACTGTATGTAGGGGCTGGGTGGGGGTCTCATATTGTATGTAGGGGGCTGTGTGTTGATTCATACTGTATGCAGGGGCTGTGTGGGGGTCTCATATTGTTTGTAGGGTGCTGTGTGTGGATTCATACTGTATGTAGGGGCTGTGTGGGGGTCTCATTGTATGTAGGGTGCTGTGTGTGGATTCATACTGTATGTAGGGGCTGTGTGGGGGTCTCATATTATATGTAAGGGGCTGTGTGTGGATTCATACTGTATGCAGGGGCTGTGTGGGGTTCTCATTGTATGTAGGGGGCTGTGTGTGGATTCATACTGTATGTAGGGGCTGGGTGGGGGTCTCATATTGTATGTAGGGGACTGTGTGTGGATTCATACTGTATGTAGGGACTAGGTGGGGGTCTCATAGCCTACAACCTGCAGTAACCACCGATCGACCAAACCGCTGCACGGCCAGCTCTACCCTCGCCTACTGTATTCTCACCCATCCCTTGTAGATTGTGAGCCTTCGCGGGCAGGGTCCTCTCTCCTCCTGTACCAGTTGTGACTTGTATTGTTCAAGATTATTGTACTTGTTTATTATGTATACCCCTCCTCACATGTAAAGCGCCATGGAATAAATGGCGCTATAATAATAAATAATAATAAAAATAATATTGTTTGTAGGGGGCTGTGTGTGGATTCATACTGTATGTAGGGGCTGTGTGGGGGTCTAATATTGTATGTAGGGGGCTGTGTGTTGATTCATACTGTATGCAGGTGCTGTGTGGGGGTCTCATATTGTTTGTAGGGGGCTGTGTGTGGATTCATACTGTATGTAGGGGCTGTGTGGGGGTCTCATATTGTATGTAAGGGGCTGTGTGTGGATTCATACTGTATGCAGGGGCTGTGTGGGGGTCTCATTGTATGTAGGAGGCTGTGTGTGGATTCATACTGTATGTAGGGGCTGGGTGGGGGTCTCATATTATATGTAAGGGGCTGTGTGTGGATTCATACTGTATGCAGGGGCTGTGTGGGGGTCTCATTGTATGTAGGGGGCTGTGTGTGGATTCATACTGTATGTAGGGGCAGTGTGGGGTCTCATATTGTATGTAGGGGGCTGTGTGTGGATTCATACTGTATGCAGGGGCTGTGTGGGGGTCTCATATTGTATGTAGGGGGCTGTGTGTGGATTCATACTGAATGTAGGGGCTGTGTGGGGGTCTCATTGTATGTAGGGGCTGTGTGTGGATTCATACTGTATGTAGGGGCTGGGTGGGGGTCTCATATTGTATGTAGGGGGCTGTGTGTTGATTCATACTGTATGCAGGGGCTGTGTGGGGGTCTCATATTGTATGTAGGGGGCTGTGTGTTGATTCATACTGTATGCAGGGGCTGTGTGGGGGTCTCATTGTATGTATGGGGCTGTGTATGGATTCTTACGGTATGCAGGGGCTTCGTGGGGGTCTCATTGTATATAGGGGGCTGTGTGTGGATTCATACTGTATGTAGGGTTTGCGTGGGGGTCTCATATTGTATGCAGGGGGCTGTGTGTGAATTCATACTGTATGCAGGGGCTGGGTGGGGGTCTCATATTGTATGTAGGGGGCTGTGTGTGGAGTGTGGATTCATACTGTATGTAGGGTTTGTGTGGGGGTCTCATATTGTATGTAGGGGGCTGTGTGTGGATTCATACTGTCTGCAGGGGCTGTGTGGGGGTCTCATATTGTATGTAGGGGGCTGTGTGTTGATTCATACTGTATGCAGGGGCTGTGTGGGGGTCTCATATTGTATGTAGGGGGCTGTGTGTGGATTCATACTGTCTGCAGGGGCTGTGTGGGGGTCTCATATTGTATGTAGGGGGCTGTGTGTGGAGTCATACTGTATGCAGGGGCTGTGTGGGGGTCTCATATTGTATGTAGGGGGCTGTGTGTGGATTCATACTGTATGCAGGGGCTGGGTGGGGGTCTCATATTGTATGTAGGGGTCTGTGTGTGGATTCATACTCGTCAGGGGCTGTGTGGGGGTCTCATATTGTATGTAGGGGGCTATGTTGCCTGGGCCTGTGAGCTGTTAACCTCATTACAGTGCAGCTTATGGTCTCCTTTTCTTGTCCTGACTGAAGGAATTTCCTGATATACCCCCTGAATGACCAAAACGGGGGGAAACACGTCAGAAGAAGATGCCGGTAAGCTAAGTACACAACCGTTCAGGCCATATAGGGTCTATATACATTTATATAGGATTGTCCAGATCCATAAAAACTTGACTATTAGGTATAATATATATATTAAGTTAGCGACTACCTGCTGATAAGTGATTGTCCCCATAACCCCAGTGATACAGGGAGCGTCTGATGATCTGTGATAAAACTCTATTCATCTCTCGTACCGTCTCCATTTATGAGCCGCCTTATATCACTGCTATAAATTCCAGCGCGGGCGGTCACTTCATTATTATGGTTCTCATCCAGTAAACCCAGCAAGAATCCGTTCTGATCCATTATTCATAGATGCAGGCAGCTCCCCCGCCTCAGAGATGCGCTTACTGCAGCCGCTCAGGGTTTCGGCCCGTCCTTTACGCCGGGTAATAGTAACATTGGACACCATTTAATCAGAGCGTCTTCGGCCTCGTCTCGCTCTCGTGATGTTCACGGTGTAATAAAGTCTGGCTGCGGGAAATTAGAATTCACTTGTGCCGGTGACGGCTCTGATTACAGCAAGTAATGGCGGCATTATTACTTTATACCGCCTGGTGGCATCGCCCTGTTACCGGAACTCAGCTGTCTATTTACAGAGGGACGGGCGGGGTGAAGACAAGTGTCGCTTCACAAATTTATGTCCTCCATTGTCCGCTTAACAAGAAATGGGAAATCTGATGGGAACATTAGGAGAAAATCATCCGCACGAAGCGCCATAAAGCGCAATCCCCGGTATTATAATCAGTGCCGACCAGAGGAATGGGGATTCATGGACACTATTCTAATCACCTGCCATCTCATAACGGTTTATCAACTGCCTAAATAGCAACTCAATGAATATCTATCTCCGCACATGGCCACAATTGAAGGCGGCCTTCTGGAAAAGTAAGAAAACCCCCCACAATGGTCACTGAAATATCTAAAAACTGACGAAAGCTGCTGAATATCAACTAACGAAAATCAGAATCTGCTTTTTGATTTTATCTGTCTATCTATTATCTATCTATCTATCTATCTATCTATCTATCTATCTATCTATCTATCTATCTATCTATCTCTTTCTCTATACATATATCTATCAGGACACTGCCATAAATATTGACTGTGAAAGTTCAATGTACTGCTGCCCTTCATGATTTTACTAAATTGTACTGCAGCGTCCCAGAGTCCTGGTTCGTTGCAGTAATGTTATTCTTACACCAGGGGGAGTGATGTTACGTCTGAAGGCAATGAAGGAGAACGTCTGTCCAGGTATCACAACCATTACACACACTTCACACTCCAGACCACCAGGGGCAGCAAAGGTTCTATCTACTAGACCACTCCTCACACTTGGGTAAAACTGGTGGGTTGGGGAGGAAGTTAGTCAGAGTTCCTGGCTGGGGACCGACACGGAAAGGTCTCCAGGTCGAGATGGTTGGAGTGATCTCCAGTCAGATCCAGACTGCGGTCTGAGGAAGACGAAGGTACACGGAGCTGCGCCTGCATCCCACGCGGCAGCATCCTAAGAAAGGACACGAAAGGAAGTGTGTTGCGGTGAGTGAGCAACGAAGTCATAGCAACAGGAGTAAAACATCAGCGGGAGACCAGCTAGAAGCAGGCTGCCTCTTTCTGAAGCGCAGAACCGGTAGCCAGAACACCGAGGGAGTAAAGAGTGCTATGCCGTTACTTCAGAGACAGGCAGGACAGTTAATTCCACATTGGCTGCCCGACCATTTACACAGGAGGCTCAGTGGCAACTTGTGGGGACCGGGGCGTCTCTAGGGTCCCTATAAAAAGCCTCAGGCCACCGGTCATACGTGTTTTGTTCTATCGACCACGGGGAACAGTGAGAGGAGTAACAACAGTGAGGACCTTATTGGAGCTTATGCAAGTAGGGACCTACTGTATTACTGTGCACTAGGGGAAGGCTATTGATTTCCACCTGGATAAAGGGACTCTGGATTTGCCTTCAGACCGGCCGGACTCTGCCTACCCTGTGGTCCCTACCCTGGACTGTGGATGCTGAAGCCTTCAGTAAAGGTAAAGAGACTGCAACCTTGAGTCCTTGTTATTCACTGTGCCTTACATCATCCACCATCCACCATCTACTCACTGGGAAGCCCTGGGGATACACTTCACCTGTGGGAAGGTATACCATCTGGCTGCCATAACATCACCCCAGCCGTCCCCTAAGCAGCATTGGTCACCCTGACCGAATACCACAGGTGGCGTCACGAACATTATCCCCTTAAAGACCTTTCCCCCCCACAACATCAACGGACCTCCGAGGGCCACGGAACGCGTCAGCCACCGTGACATCCCCATTGACTATAGAAGGGCCTGGATCCAAGTACTCCACCACGGCCCCTGGGGGCGCTCCAGTACTAGTTGCTAAAGAAAGAAAATTCCTTCATGTACAGTACCTACATCCCTAGTCCAAGGGGTAAAGTTTCTCCTTGCAGAGTGAGAGATGTCAAGCCTGACATGCCAAGGTGAGGAAGTCAAGCCTGACATGCCAAGGTGAGGAGACTTTTAAGGCTTGCAATGCTCCTCTGGAAACCCCACCCCCTTCTTCCTCTCTCCGGGGCACTTTGGAATGCCCACTCAGTCTGCAACAAGCTCCACGTGATCCACGATCTCTTTACTTCCCACAATCTTTCCTTCCTGGCCCTCACTGAGACCTGGCTGATGCCCCCTGACACGACCTCCCCTGCTGCACTGAGCTACGGTGGCCTCCATTTTACCCACACTCCTCGCTCTGGCAACAGACATGGCGGAGGAGTGGGTTTCCTTCTTTCAAAATACTGCTCCTTCAACCCTATCCAACCCCCACCCTCCCATATCCTCCCTTCTTTCGAGGTTCCCTCTGTCCGTATCTACTCTCCCTTTAATCCCCCAATGGCTGTCATATACTGACCACCGGGCTCAGCCACTGCCTTCATCGACCAATTCTCCACCTGGCTTCTTCACTTTCTCTCGCCTGACATTCCCACCACCATCATGGGCGTCTTTAATATCCCTACTTTCACCAGCCAACCAGCAGCCTCCAAACTCCTGTCCCTTACTTTATCCTTTGGACTTACTCAGTGGTCCTCCACAGCCACCCACACAGATGGACATACACTAGACCTCATCTTCACCCGCCTCTGTTCCTTATCTAATCTCACAAACTCTCCCTTCCCCCTATCTGACCACCATCTACTCGCCTTCTCATCCCTGTCCTCACCTGCCCTCCATGTCCAGCCACTAGCACATCCTCGCAGAAACCTCGCACACCTAGACATTCACAGACTCTCAGACTCTCTCCTACCCCTGTCCTACATATCTTCACTCCACGACACGGACAGCGCCACCGCTTTCTATAACTCCACCCTCACATCAGCCATAGACTCAGTCGCCCCTCTCATACATGGCACAGTGCGAAGAACCAATAGGCAACCCTGGCATAACAATCTCACCAAAAAACTTCAACAAGCATCCAGGGTTGCGGAGAAGTGTTGGAAGAAAACACGCCTGCCAGATTACTTCACTGCTTTCAAACAAGCTACACTTGCCTTAAAACTAGCCCTCACTTCTGCTAACCAGACCTATTTCACAAACCTTGTATCTTCATTATCCTACAACCCAAAACAACTATTCAGCACATTTACCTCCCTCCGCCCACCACTGCCACCTCCAACTCACCTTATCTTTGCCGAGGACTTTGCCAACTACTTCAAAAACAAGATCGACCACACAAGGCAAACCTTTACTGTTCCATCACCCCAACCACTCCATATACCAGACCTCTGCCCTTCCCTAATAACCTCCCTCTCCAACATCACTGACAGAGAACTTACCTCCTTTCTAAATCACACCTCACCACCTGTGCACTTGACCCTATCCCTTTCCACCTGCTCCCCAGCCTCACTAACACACTCATTCCAGCCCTAACCCATCTCTTCAACCTATCGCTATTTTCTGGTACCTTCCCCTCTGCCTTCAAACATGCCACCATCACACCCATCCTCAAAAAAACTAACCTTTACCCAACTGCTGTGCCCAGCTACCGCCCCATATCACTGCTCCCGTTTGCTTCAAAACTCCTTGAGCAGCATGTCCATGCTCAACTTTACTCCCACCTCTTATCTAACCCTCTCCTTGACAGCCTCCAATCTGGCTTCCGCCCCACCACTCCACCGAAACTGCCCTGACCAAAATTACTAACGACTTACTCACAGCCAAAGCTAACAGACAATTCTCCATCCTCCTCCTTCTTGACCTGTCCTCTGCCTTTGACACAGTCGACCACTGCCTACTGCTACAGTTTCTGTCTTCCTTTGGTGTCAAAGACCTTGCCCTGTCCTGGATTGCCTCATACCTTTCCGACCGCACATTTAGCGTTTCCCACTCCCACATCACCTCCTCATCTCGCCCTCTCTCTGTTGGAGTCCCTCAAGGCTCCGTCCTAGGGCCTCTACTTTTTTCCATCTATACCCTTGGCCAAGGACAACTCCTAAAGTCCAACAGCTTCCAGTACCACCTGTATGCGGACGACACTCAGATCTACCTCTCTGGCTCAGATGTCACCTCTCTGCGGTCCAGAATTCCGAAGTGTCTGTCAGCCATATCCTCCTTCTTCACCTCTCGCTTCCTAAAACTCAATGTAGACAAAACCGAACTCATCATCTTTCCCCCATACACGTATCCCCCCTACCTGATCAATCTATTATGGTAAACGGCATCACGCTCTCTCCCACACCTGAAATCCGCTGCCTCGGGGTAACTCTCGACTCTGCCCTGTCCTTAAAACCGCACATCCAAACTCTTGCCACCTCCTGTCGCCTCCAACTCAAAAATATTGCCAGAATCCTTCCCTTCCTCAGCCCACAATCTACTAAAACTCTTGTGCATGCCCTCATCATCTCCCACCTTGATTACTGCAACACCCTCCTCTGTGGCCTCCCAGCTAACTCTCTTGCACCACTCCAGTCAGTCCTCAACTCTGCTGCTCGGCTAATCCACCTCTCTCCTCGCTACTCCCCTGCTTCTCCCCTCTGCGAATCCCTCCACTGGCTCCCAATTCCCCAACGAATCCAGTTCAAACTACTAACACTGATCTACAAAGCCATCCACAACCTGTCTCCTGCCTATATCTCTGACCTAATCTCCCAATATCTTCCCTCACGTAATCTCCGATCCTCCCAAGACCTCCTACTCTCCTCCACACTTATTCGTTCCTCACCCAACCACCTCCACGATCTCTCCCGAATATCCCCCATCATATGGAATTCCACGCCTCAACACGTCCGATTATCCAGCACCCTCGGATCCTTCAGACGGAACCTGAAAACCCATCTCTTCAGGAAAGCCTACCACCCGAGCTGCCGCCTCATCACCACCCGAGCTGCCGCCTCACCACCACCCGAGCTGCCGCCTCACCACCACCCGAGCTGCCGCCTCACCACCACCCGAGCTGCCGCCTCACCACCACCAGAGCTGCCACCTCACCACCGCCAGAGCTGCTGCCTCACCACCGCCAGAGCTGCCGCCTCACCACCACCCAAGCTGCCGCCTCACCACCGCCAGAGCTACCGCCTCACCACCACCAGAGCTGCCGCCTCGCCACCGTCAGAGCTGCCGCCTCACCATCACCCGAGCTGCTGCAACCCTGACCTTCTGTCTCTTCCCCATAATCCTGTAGAATGTAAGCCCGCAAGGACAGGGTCTTCTCCCCTCTCTACCAGTCTGTCATTGTAAATTTGTTTACCGTAAATGATATCTATAACCCTGTATGTAACCCCTTCTCATGTACAGCACCATGGAATTAATGGTGCTATATAAATAAATAATAATAATAGTAATATACTACTTAAGCATGCATTACCTGATTTACCTAATGTTGCTAGTGCTTTTCATGAAACATTTAAATTTTGATAATTTAATAGTAAGTATATAGACTTTATTTACATTTAATCTGAGTGCCTCCTCTAAGCGTCCCCTATTGTGGCAACTCTGCTTTTTTAGTATTATGTTTTAAAGTAAAATAATAAAGCTATTTTTTATAAGGATCTCTTTAGTATTCAACCCATTATTTGGCTCGAAATGTAAAATCTAAGGAGAAATGTTACACTTTAGATCCCAATGAAACACCTTTCACCTAGCCAAACCAGATCTCACACTTTCCACTGACGAGGGGCAATACCCTGAAACACAGTGTCTGCAAATTGAGATTTTGGCCTTTATCCTAAGTCGTGAGACAAGGCTCGTTGTAGGGCCAATATTGGCTTTTAGGATTGCCACTTCCTATAGGTGACACTAAAGTTCTAGTCTTCTTCCTCTTTGAAGAGACAATTTACCTACAGTACCTCCTTAGAGTAATGCTACCAGTCTGCCACTAGAGGTCAGAAGAACACCGCAGCATCCTCGCGGAGCTCTGCTTCTCCTCCATCCTTGCCCCTGAATGATGGACGGGATAATGGGGGATCACGGGGTAATGGGGGGTCAGCAGCTCCTAACTCACAGGACTTTAATTGATTTTATTTCATGGTAACCTAGGAGTGATCGTGTAGAGACCAGTAACATAGTCAGGAGATACACCAGACGTATTACCTGGGTCACACCTCCACGGCCCACTGATCGCCCCCTTTTTAGCTTTATTTTATAGAAAGCCTTTTTTGTTCATTTTTTTTATAGTGATTGTTCTCTTGTTTTCAGGGACAGAACGAGCATGATGCAGTCATGTCACGGTGCAGTAACCGCTTACAGCCGCAAATCAGCACCGTGCAGTGAGGTATACGGCTCCTCTCCGTACACAGGTATAACAGGTATATACTGATCACATCAATCAGGATACAGCTATGTCATTATAACATCCTCATCTAAGACACCGTACATCTCATGGCGTCTACAGACGACACATCACTATAGGGTGACAATATTCTATTTACTATCTCTCTATCATCTATCTATTATCTATCTATTATCTATCATCTATCTATTATCTATCTATAATCTATCTATAATCTATCTATTATCTATCTATCTATCTATCATCTATCATCTATTATCTATCTATTATCTATCTATTATCTATCTATCTATCTATCTATCTATTATCTATCTATTATCTATCTATCTATCTATTTATCTATCCATCTATCTATCTATTATCTATCTATGTATTATCTATCTATCTATCTATCTATCTATCTATCTATCTATTATCTATCTATCTATCTATGTATTATCTATCTATCTATCTATCTATCTATCTATTATCTATCTATGTATTATCTATCTATCTATCTATCTATCTATCTATTATCTATCTATCTATCTATGTATTATCTATCTATCTATCTATCTATCTATCTATTATCTATCTATTATCTATCTATCTATTATCTATCTATTATCTATCCATCTATCTATCTATCATCTATCTATCTATCTATCTATCTATCTATCTATCTATCTATTATCTATCTATCATCTATCTATCTATTATCTATCTATCTATTATCTATCTATTATCTATCTATCTATCCATCTATCTATCTATCATCTATCTATCTATTATCTATCTATCATCTATCTATTCTCTATCTATCTATCTATTATCTATCTATCTATTATCTATCATCTATCTATCATCTATCTATCTATTATCTATCCATCAATCATCTATCATTTATTATCTATCTATCTATCTATTATCTATCTATCATCTATCTATTATCTATCTATCTATTATCTATCCATCAATCATCTATCATTTATTATCTATCTATCTATTATCTATCTATCTATCTATTATCTATCTATCTATTATCTATCTATTATCTAACAATCTATCTAGCATCTATATCTATTATCTATCTATCTATCTATCTATCTATTATCTATCTATTTATCATCTATCTATCTATTATCTATCATCTATCTATTATCTATCATCTATTATCTATCTATCTATCTATCTATCTATCTATCTATCTATCTATCTATCTATCTATCTATCTATCATCTATCAATTATCTATTATCTATCTATTTATCTATCTATTATTTATCTATTATCTATCTATTATCTATCTATCTATTATCTATCATCTATAATCTATCTATCTATTATTTATCTATTATCCATTTATTATCTATCCTTTCTGCGGCCGTCACTCTCTATTTTGATGCAGCCTTAAGGGTATAAGGAGGAGAGGCTGCAGACGTCTCTTTTGGGCGGCTTTTAACATCATTACATCAGCGCGCAGATTTTTAGGCAATACAGATAGAGGGTCCTTGGCAGTGTGACGGGTGTACTGAAGTGTCCTAATTTGCATATGAATTAGAAGTCAATTTATTACCTACTAAAGCACTAAAATGTATACTGCGGGCATGATTTTTATGGGGGTGAAATTTCCTGTATAACTATCTCATTTGTTTTTCATTTTGGGGGTGACAGCCAGTCACCTAAGCAAGGAGCGCAGCGCTTACAAGCTCTTTCTGATAAAGCTTTTAAGCGCTGCTCTGAAGAAGGCCTGATCACTAGATCTGGGCAGCTCCAGCGCCTCTTGCTGTCCCGCCTCTGCTTGCAGCTTTGAAGGGGGCGCAGTTTGCAAAAATTCCACCTGTCTGAACTGTCAATCAATCAGGAATCCGGGAGGCTGGGGAACGGCGCGCTCCTGAAGAATGATCAGGAGTGATCTCTGCCTTTAAGGATTGAGGAGCCCTGGTCGTTTTTCATTTTTTTGGTGTTCAGGAGTTGCTGCTTTCCAGGAGGCTTCTTAGGCACCCAAGAGATTTGACAACTCTCCTGGATCATCTAGACTTCTGGAAAAAGAGGAAACTTCCTGGCCTTATGGATGGGAAGCCTCCTGGAAAGGAGCAAATCCTAAACACCAAAAATGAAAAATTACCAGGTCTCCTGGAAAGGAGCAACCCCTAAACACCAAAAATGAAAAATTACCAGGCCTCCTAGAAAGCAGCAAATCCTAAACACCAAAAATGAAAAATTACCAGGTCTCCTGGAAAGGAGCAACCCCTGAAGGCTTCCTCTGCATGGTGCTGGGATTATATGCACATTCCTGGGGGCAGTGGTCCGGCAAAGCAGGTGTGCGTATAAAAAAATTCCTAAATTTCCACATTTCCTCAATTTTTCCACATTTCCTCAATTTTTCCCATACATACGCACATAAAGAAACTGAAACCCCATGGAAAATTCCTGGGCAAGCAGATGTCATCACTGGACCTCGGTGTTGTCGTCATGTCAAGGCTCCAAGTAAGGACAGAAATCTCAATTGACCATGGAAGGAGCTGCAGGAGATCAGTGAGGAGACTGACGAGATCTAAAGTGATGTCTATGTCTGGGGGATGGGAAGGCCGCCCGGGCACAACATATGGTATTCTCCTGGCACTCTTTCTCCAAGCGTTAGGGCAGGGGAGACATTTGCTGCAGGGAATACTCCGCTCTCCAGCTATATTTTCTCATAGGGATCTGGTCCTAATTGAAGGTCTCCTGTTGATGGTCCTCTGCTCCGGCGCCCCCATTGTAGGAGCGGGACCCCGTAATTATCAGACAGCTCATCTAGAATCAATTACTGGTAAGTGAGGGGCAGGCTTCCAAATCTGAGGAACGGTGCCCACATCTGTCTCTCTTCTCATCATTAGGCTCAGCTTAACCTAACGACAAGGAGGAACATCCATAAATCTGTCGTGACTGATGGCGACGTGTGTGTGTTCTGCAACGTCAAGGAAATCGAGCAAATTAACATGTCAAATAAGTGTAAAATGTTATGAAACATCCACACGTTCAGTGATTTTCTGCGCAGATTCACAACTGGACAGTGATTTTGGATTCAGTCCCTGGTGGCCAGGGTTAGAGTTAGGGTGATTTAGTATCTTTCTCTACCTAGTGACCAGTGGTTGAGCACCTTGTTATTCGGTATTTATGAGGACTACCTCCCTGGTAGCCAGTATTTAGTTCCTCGCTCCCCATTGTATAGTGGTTTTGTGATTAATCCCTGGTGGTCAGTGGTGTAGGACCTTGCGCCCTATTGTGCAGTAGTTTTGGCTTTGGTAGACCGTAGTTTAATTTCTAGCCCTTCAATGGCATTAGTTTTATGCCCTTGGTGATAGTCTTTGATAAGCAGATGTCACTTAGTGTCTTATTCCCTGATGCCCAGTGGTTTATGCCCTAATATCTAACCTTTCTTGGTTTCATTCTCACCTCCCTGGTGTCCAGGGGTTTATTTCCCTAATATCTGACCTTTCTTGGTTTCCTTCTCACCTCCCTGGTGTCCAGTGGTTTATTTCCCTAATATCTGACCTTTCTTGGTTTCCTTCTCACCTCCCTGGTGTCCAGTGGTTTTGTTCCCCAATATCTGACCTTTCTTGGTTTCCCGATCACCTCCCTGATGCCCAGTGGTTTATTTGCCCTAATATCTGACCTTTCTTGGTTTCCTTCTCACCTCCCTGGTGTCCAGTGGTTTATTTGCCCTAATATCTGACCTTTCTTGGTTTCCCGATCACCTCCCTGGTGTCCAGTGGTTTATTTGCCCTAATATCTGACCTTTCTTGGTTTCCTTCTCACCTCCCTGGTGTCCAGGGGTTTATTTGCCCTAATATCTGACCTTTCTTGGTTTCCTTCTCACCTCCCTGGTGTCCAGTGGTTTATTTGCCCTAATATCTGACCTTTCTTGGTTTCCTTCTCACCTCCCTGGTGTCCAGTGGTTTATTGCCCTAATATCTGACCTTTCTTGGTTTCCTTCTCACCTCCCTGGTGTCCAGTGGTTTATTTGCCCTAATATCTGACCTTGCTTAGTTTCTTGATCTCCTCCCTGGTGTCCAGTGGTTTATTGCCTTATATCTGACCTTTCTTGGTTTCCTTCTCACCTCCCTGGTGTCCGGTGGTTTATTGCCCTAATATCTGACTTTTCTTGGTTTCCTTCTCACCTCCCTGGTGTCCGATGGTTTTGTTCCCCAATATCTGACCTTTCTTAGTTTCCTGATCACCTCCCTGGTGTCCAGTGGCTTTGTTCCCCAATATCTGACCTTTCTTGGTTTCCCGATCACCTCCCTGGTGTCCAGGGGTTTATTTGCCCTAATATCTGACCTTTCTTGGTTTCCCGATCACCTCCCTGGTGTCCAGTGGCTTTGTTCCCCAATATATGACCTTTCTTGGTTTCCCGATCACCTCCCTGGTGTCCAGTGGTTTATTTGCCCTAATATCTGACCTTTCTTGGTTTCCTTCTCACCTCCCTGGTGTCCGATGGTTTTGTTCCCCAGTATCTGACCTTTCTTAGTTTCCCGATCACCTCCCTGGTGTCCAGTGGTTTATTCTCCCGCTGTCCATTAGTTTTTCTCCTCCGTCCTCGTTCACATTGGTGCCCCAATCCCTGACACCTGTCACGTCCCCATTCCTGAGATCCCTTCTTCTCCCTCCTTCATCGCCTTCATTGTCTGATCTCGGGAGCGAGGACAAACTCGACTTTCTCTGCATTTTCCGAGTGGAACTGCTCTTTAATTTTTCATATGGCCAGAAGCGATGCGGAAGGACTGCGAGGACACATATGATAACGCTCCCATTCCCCTTTAAGACTTTGGCGCATTATTTGCGGTTCAGTAACGCTCGCTTTGCACATGGCTAGCTCTCTTCCATGCATTATTAAAATGTCCCCTTGGTGTAAATGCTGATTCCCACCTTTTCTGTAGACATTACCGTGCATGCTCCAGGACGCCGCGGCAGCCCGGCTCTTCTGATTTTTGGTTCATTCGCAGCTGTTAATTGTGGTGTGAGCTGATTCTCACCAACAAATACACTAATTATAACAATGGAATTTGGGTTAGATGTCTAGTAAATCAGTATGACAGCACCGGGGTCTGTAATTACACCCAAGATGAGCACACATGAGCGGAGCGACACGCTACAGCCAACCAAATTCTGCTCTGCGGTGAAATAATCCCATTAACTTGATCCTCGTTTGATTAAATTAGGTTAAAAGAATCCAAAGTGACTTCACCTTAAAGAGCCTTTCCTTATAAATAATGTACAATCCAGCGAGAGAGAAGAGACCCCTTATAAATATAACATCGGGGGGGGGGCATGAAAAAAATAAGAAAATCCACCCTATGGCCCTATAGACAATAATCATCCCAAAAAAAGAACTTGTTAGGACGCAGAGATCAGCCGAGAAACAAGCAAATGTTCCCATTCATTGGCTGATCTGGTCCGACCTCCTAGCGAAAAAAAGGGGATATGCTGCCATCAATATGCAAAATGGTTTTATAGGAGCCCGCTATAACGTGATCGATGGGTATCTGCCCGACAAAGCAGGTCTGCTGGATCCTAGCAGATTCAGATACAGTGATGCCTGGTACAGAAAGGCCAGTTTTCTCCTGTAACTTGGGCTCTTATGGATGCCCCAGTCACAGTGGAGAAAATGAGCAATAAAAGGGAAAATGTAGTCGTTAGAGGTCTTTTATGATCAATCTTTGTTATATATATATATATATATATATACTGTATATATTACATAGTTTGATCATAAAAGACCTCTAACGACTAAATTATATATATACAGTATCTACTATATAATTGTCTAAGGGTCACTTCCGTCTGTCTGTCTGTCCTTCTGTCACGGTTATTCATTCGCTGATTGGTCTCGCCAGCTGCCTGTCATGGCTGCCGCGACCAATCAGCGACGGGCACAGTCCGGAAGAAAATGGCCGCTCCTTACTCCCCACAGTCAGTGCCTGTCGCCC
This sequence comes from Ranitomeya imitator, assembly GCF_032444005.1. Lineage (NCBI taxonomy): Eukaryota > Metazoa > Chordata > Amphibia > Anura > Dendrobatidae > Ranitomeya > Ranitomeya imitator. The sequence continues at coordinate 205,921,692 of NC_091288.1, forward strand.
GCATACTCCCCTCCGGTCACCGCTAATACAGGGTTAATGCCAGCGGTAACGGACCGCGTTATGCCGCGGGTAACGCATTCCGTTACCGCCGCTATTAACCCTGTGTGTCCCCAACGTTTTACTATTGACGCTGCCTATGCGGAATCAATAGTAAAAAATGTAACGTTAAAAATAATTAAAAAAAAAAAACCTGCTATACTCACCCTCCGTTGCAGCTCGCGCCGGCCGCCATCTTCCATTGCAGGTTCTGGTGGCAGAAGGACCTGCCATGACGTCACGGTCACATGACCGCGACGTCATCACAGGCCCTGCGCGCCTGCACTACAAAGACCTGCCATGACGTCATGGTCATGTGACCGCGACGTCATCACAGGTCCTGCGCTCATACCAACCATGGGACCGGAAGCTGCCGTGGACTACAAGGGCTCCCTCGGAAAGGTGAGTATATGTTTATTTTTTATTTTTTCACCTGTGACAAACCTGGCTGGGCAATATACTACGTGGCTGGGCAATATACTACGTGGCTGGGCAATATACTACGTAACTGGGCATTATACTACGTCACTGGGCAATATACTACGTCACTGGGCAATATACTACGTGGCTGCGCAATATACTACGTGGCTCTGTGCTGTATACTATGTCACTAGGCAATATACTACGTCACTGGGCAATATACTACGTGGCTGCGCAATATACTACGTGGCTCTGTGCTGTATACTACATCACTAGGCAATATACTACGTCACTGGGCAATATACTACGTGGCTGCGCAATATACTACGTGGCTCTGTGCTGTATACTACGTCACTAGGCAATATACTACGTAACTGGGCAATATACTATGTGGCTGGGCAATATACTACGTGACTGGGCAATATACTATGTGGCTGGGCAATATACTACGTAGCTCGGCAATATACTATGTCACTGGGCAATATACTATGTGACTGGGTAATATACTACGTGGCTGGGCAATATACTACGTAGCTCGGCAATATACTACGTCACTGGGCAATATACTATGTGACTGGGCAATATACTACGTGGCTGCGCAATATACTACGTCACTGGGCAATATACTACGTAACTGGGCAATATACTACGTGGCTGGGCAATATAATACGTCACTGGGCAATATACTACGTGGGCTGTGCAATATACTATGTGGCTGGGCAATATACTACGTGGCTGCGCAATATACTACGTCACTAGGCAATATACTACGTGGCTCTGTGCTGTATACTACGTCACTAGGCAATATTATTCTCAGCGAGGTAAGGCAAGCGTAGGACCTGGTATATGAGAGATGCCGTAAAGGGGCTACCAGGTACACATAAAATTGGCCATTTTTATGTGCTAAAAGCTCTAATTTTTCATATTTCTAGTGCAGTAATGCAGTTCAAATTTCGTGTTTTCAAGTTTGCATGCTTTAGCGCTGCAGTGTGCTGCCTTATTTACTTAACTATATATGAGTTGGCGACTCTAGGTTCAGCACCTGTTCACACTGAGTTTATGTTTGGATGTGCAGGTCAGGTTTTTGAAATGTATTCTCTAGCCTTCTGATCGTGCACTCCGCCTCCTAGCTTCAGGTGTTTTAATTACAGCAGGTCCAATACCCCTCCAGAGAGAGAGAGAATTTTAGTCTAAGAAGAGGTTTCACATGCACCCATTCAGATGGAGACGTTTATTCTCAGCGAGGTAAGGCAAGCGTAGTACCTGGTATAAGAGAGATGCCGTAAAGGGGCTACCAGGTACACATAAAATTGGCCATTTTTATGCGCTAAAAGCTCTCATTTTTCATATTTCTAGTGCAGTAATGCAGTTCAAATTTCGTGTTTTCAAGTTTGCATGTTTTAGCGCTGCAGTGTGCTGCCTTATTTACTTGGGCAATATACTACGTGGCTGGGCAATATACTACGTAACTGGGCAATATACTACGTGGCTGGGCAATATACTATGTGGCTGGGCAATATACTACGTAGTTGGGCAATATACTACGTGGCAGGGCAATATACTACGTGGCTGGGCAATATACTACGTGGCTGGGCAATATACTACGTGACTGGGCAATATACTATGTGGCTGGGCAATATACTACGTGGCTGGGCAATATACTACGTGACTGGGCAATATACTACGTGACTGGGCAATATACTACGTGGCTGGGCAATATACTACGTGACTGGGCAATATACTACGTGACTGGGCAATATACTACGTGGCTGGGCAATATACTACGTGGCTGGGCAATATACTACGTGACTGGGCAATATACTATGACTGGGCAATATACTACGTGGCTGGGCAATATACTACATGACTGGGCAATATACTACGTGGCTGGGCAATATACTACGTGGCTGGGCAATATACTACGTGACTGGGCAATATACTATGTGACTGGGCAATATACTACGTGGCTGGGCAATATACTACGTGGCTGGGCAATATACTACGTGACTGGGCAATATACTACGTGACTGGGCAATATACTACGTGGCTGGGCAATATACTACGTGGCTGGGCAATATACTACGTGGACATGCATATTCTAGAATACCCGATGCGTTAGAATCGGGCCACCATCTAGTATAATATATTACTCTATGTGACTGCAGTTTTCTGAATTCTCACAGCGCCTGCACTGCACACTTTAAGGATTCTTCCTTGCTGGTGGCAAGAGTGGACGATCATGTTAGCAAAAGTATGCGATTTGAATACTTCTTGCCACATTCCTACTAGACGTGTCCGGCCTCGCTCGTTTAATTTTAATTGAGGTCACACACGTCTAGTCGGCATGTGACCACATGTATGCTAATCGCCAACATGAGAGAATCCTGACAGCGTGCAGTGCGCACTGTGAGAATTCAGAAGTCTGCAGTCACATAGAATTACTGCAGACTCCTCAGAAACTTGGACAACCCCTTTAATGTTCTTAACATTAATAAAAATATGAGAATTAGTTAGTATCACCAAAACACATTTACATCTAGGTACCTGATAGATGACATCTCTGGAGTCATTCTCTTTCTTTTCTTCATCTTTTTCCAGACTCCATGATGACTCCACATCTTCAGCTGTCTCTGCAGACTTCCATCTTCTCCGGTCTCCTGCAGCGCATCCCCACATGATGCCCTTAAAAAGTGTCATTATAATGCTCTTGAATAAATATATCTGCCCTATGCTGCACCCCTGAATAAATAATTGCCCCTCACTATATTCTTTGCACAAAATATGCCCCCACACTGTCCCTCTTATGACACATGCCCTCCACTCTACCCTTTCCTTTCCATGCTGAGCCCCCTTTTCACACTGTCCTCTCACACTGTGTCCCACCAATAGGGCCCAGTCTCTATATTATGCCCCATCGTCACACTCCCCCTCCTTAGCATACTGTCCCCTCCTGGCTGTGCCCTTACACTGTCCCTCATGCTACACATTTACACTACTCAGTCTGTATTCTGTGCCCACCCATACTTTTATTCCCATACTGTATCTGTATCTTCAGACTATTCATACCTCAATAGTCTCCTCACACGTTTTCTCTTCCTCATACTGTCTCCTCTCACGTCCCCCCTGCTAACCATACTGTCTCCTCACATATTTACCCCCTTTTCTCTCCATACTTCCTCATCACACATCCCCCTGACTCCCCATAATGTGTCTGTAAACATCCCATCACCCTTGCTCTCAATACTGTGTCCGTATATTTTTTCCTTCACTATTCATACTGTGTCTGCACCTATCCCCCTACTTGCTCACCATACTGTGTCCTCATACATTCCCTCCCTTCACTACCTATACTGCGTTCGCACCCATCCTCCCTATTCTGTGTCTGCACCCATCCCCCTCATACATCCCCCCGCTCACCATACTGTGTCCGCACCCACCCTCCCACTCACCATACTGTGTCTGCACCTGTCCTTCCCTTGCTCCTCAAACTTATGTGATCATATCTTCCCCATTACGCTAAATCTTTCCCACCCCATTACACTAAAACTAATTCACCCTTGCCCCCACACAGAATAAATCTCCCCTACACACAGAATAAATCTCCCCCCCTACGTCGAATCTTCGGTGTCTTCAGGTCTACTAATGTGGAGCACTTACCACCGATGCTCTTCGCACTTCTACGAATGATGTAAGCGGCATGATCACACGACCTGATCACGGTGCTGACGTCGCTGTGACCTGGCGGTCAGAGCTTCAGTTGTAGTGACATCTGGAAGATGTGAGTACAATTGATCACTGGGAGCCGGCGCACTGCAGCTTTTCTGAGCCGACTTTCAGCTTGACATCCAGCAAGAGAACGGCCAAATCCCCTTGTGGGGGCGGCAGAATGAAGCCACTGGAGGAGACACTTCAGACAGCCGCATTAGGCGACTGGAATGCACCCCCTGCTGGCTGCACCCAGGGCACATGCCATGCCTGCCCCCCCTAGATACGCTTTTGTGATGGAAGACCCAGCCACGACCCTTCTTCAATGCTCTTACCAGGGGAAGGAGGTTGTTGGCCAAGTTCTTGTAATACATGACCCCATCCATCCTCCTTTCAATACGGTGTGCAGTCGTCCTGTCCCCTTCACAGAAAATCACCCCCAAAGTATGATGTTTCCCCCACCATGCTTCACGGTTGGGACGGTGTTCTTGGGGATGTACTCATCCTTCATCTTCCTCCAAACATGGCGAGTGGAGTTGATACCAAAAAGTTCTATTTTGGTCTCATCTGACCATATGACCACATGACCTTCTCCCAAGACTCCTCTGGATCATCCATATGGTCATTGGTGAGCTTCAAACGGGCCTGGACATGTGCTGGGGTGAGCAGGGGGACCTTGCGTTCCCTGCAGGATTTTAATCCATGACGGCGTAGTGTGCTACTAACGGTAATGTTTGAGACTGTGGTCCCAGCTCTCTTCAGGTCATTGACCAGGTCCTCCAATGTATTTCTGGGCTGATTCCCGACCTTTCTCAGAATTATCCTTACCCCACGAGGTCAGATCTTGCATGGATCCCCAGACCGAGGAAGACTGACAGTCATCTTGTGTTTCTTCCATTTTCTAATAATTGTGCCAACAGTTGTTGCCTTCTCACCAGGCTGCTTCCCTATTGTGCTGTAGACCACACCAAGTGTCCTTAAACAGCTCTTTGGTCTTGGCCATGGTGGAGAGGTTGGAGTGTGATTGAGTATGTGGACAGGTGTCTATTATACAGGTAATGAGTAGGAGGGCAAGTCTGGTCATTAAAAGTGTTCTCTAGTGCTGGACAAGCCCTTCTTTAACGGGTTTTCTGTTTTCAGTAAATTGTTGTCCTTAGGCAAAGTTCTGTGTAAAACAAGCAAACTGAGCTTTACTTATCCTGCTGGGGTTCAGGGCGGTGTCTCCCGCCGCTTCTCACGGTCTCTATTGTTCGTCTGCAGCTCTGACATCACGTCAACAGCACTGCGGCCAATCACTGAGTTAATGACATCTATATTGAAAGAGTCAAAACCCCCACAAATCAAATATACACTCACCTCCCAGATCAGCGCCGTTACTCTGATGTCAGGGCGGACTCTCTGGGTGGTCACGTTACATTGTTATGTCGCTTGACCACTGCAGCCAATCAACGCCCACTGATTGGTTGAATTGTTTACCATTTCTATTTACTAATTCTTTACTAGCCAGATTATAACGTGGTTAAAAATTGGCATAGATTGGTAATCGAACCGGAAAGTCTACAACGTTTTGATTATCTGGCGGCCATTTTTCACATGTACGCTCGGCTTCGTTGAGTGTGCACGTGTTCTCAGTTGGTAGAGCTTTCTTCCAGTCGATGCAAGACGATCTGCCGTTACACGCGGACCCTTCTTTTCCTGGTTTCCGTCCAGTATGGATGAAACCAACACTTCTCCGTTGACCCGCCATAAGGGTGGGAAAAGCGTGGCACTCGGTGCACTGTTTGGCGCTATATGGGCACTACGCGGCCGTATGGGAGCAACGTATGACACTTTGTGGGCACTGTATGGCAAGATGGAGGTAAGTCAGAGAGTAAAGCTGTGCGCTGTTTATCTCAGCACCATTTACGGGTTTATATTTATGAATAATAATAGGAACAAAATCGAAAACTAAAAGCCGCATCATTATCTCGCCGCTGATTCTGGAGACGGAGACATTTACATACTTTGATGCTTTCATACTTTGACCTGAGCCGAGTCTCTCATAGCAGGGAAGGAAGGATGAAGGTGCGGCAGGCTCACGGCACAGAATAATAGGATTGTGAAGATCTCTCCGAGCGGCTGAACCAAACATAGAGCAGAGGGAAATGGAGGGAAAAAAAAGCTCCTTGTTTTTGTAAGAGGCAAATGATGCATTTATCTCCCTGAATGGCGACGAGCGCGGCTTCCTCTTTGAACATCTCTTGATGAGTTCCTGTTATTACTGCGTGGTTTTTTTCAGGATCTTGGCTGTCTCGTCATATTGGCTGTGGGAAACAAGATTCTGAATATCTCTTGTCAGTGTTCATTTCCTTTCTAATCACAGCAGCTGGAGACGGGCGACATGTTTATCGCTGCATTGTCAACCGCCGACGACACCTCCAAAATGGAAGCTGCGGGGACAAGTAGCGAAGCCCAAAATAAATCAAAAGACCCAGAAAGGTTGAGAGCGCTACCTTCAGATTGTAAAAGCATCATAAACGTATCCGTCAGGTATATTAATAGACAATAGGGGGCAGTATTACATATATATTCTTGTACATAGGGGCAGTATTATAGTAGCTATATACTTAAACATAAGGGACAGTGTTGTGAATTCCGCTTTTGGGCTCCCTCCGGTGGTTGTAAGTGGCACTTTTGTGAGTTCTGCTCTTGGGCTCCCTCCGGTGGTTTTAAGTGGAATGGCTGCTCCTTGGATTTAGCAGTCTACAGCTGCTTCCACTGATTGTCTTTCTGCTCGGCTATTTATGCCTGGCTCTTTCCTTCAGCCAGTGCCACTTGTCAATGGTTCCTGGTTGGATTCACATCTCTCTTGGATTTCCCTGATATCCTGACCAGTTCAGCAAAGATAATTCCTTGCTTTGCTCTTTTCTGTCCACATGTTGTGGACTTATTCGTTCTGTGCATTCTATGTTTTGTCCAGCTTGTCAGTATGGATTAATTCAGTTAAGCTGGAAGCTCTGGGAAGCAGATTTACCCTCCACACCTTTAGTCAGGTGTGGAGATTTTTGTAAACTCTGTGTGGATTTTTGTAGTTTTTAATACTGACCGCACAGTATTCTATCCTGTCCTATCTATCTAGCTAGACTGACCTCCTATGCTACATCCTGGTTTCATTCTGTGTATGTCTTTTCCCTCTCCACTCACAGTCATTACTTGTGTGGGGCTATCTATCCTTTGGGGATTTTCTCTGAGGCAAGATAGTTTTCCTGTTTCTATCTTTAGGGGTAGTTAGTTCTCAGGCTGTGACGAGGTGCCTAGGGAGTGACAGGAGCATCCCACGGCTACTTCTAGTGTTGTGTTGAGCTTAGGGACTGCGATCAGTACAGGTACCACTTCCTTCAGAGCTCGTCCCATGTTGCTCCTAAACCACCAGTTCATAACAGGACAGTATTATAGTAGTTATATTCTTGTACATAGGAGCAGTATTATAGTAGTTATATTCTTGTACATAGGGGCAGTATTATAGTAGTTATATTCTTGTACATAGGGGCAGTATTATAGTAGTTATATTCTTGTACATTGGAGGCAGTATTATAGTAGTCATATTCTTGTGCATAGGAAGCAGAATTATAGTAGTTATATTCTTGTACACAGTGGCAGTATTATAGTAATTATATTCTTGTACATAGGAGCAGTATTATAGTAGTTATATTCTTGAACATAAGGGCAGTATTATAGTAGTTATAGTCTTGTACATAGGGGTCAGTATTATAGTAGTTATAGTCTTGTATATAGGGGCAGTATTATAGTAGTTATATTCTTGTAAATAGGGGCAGTATTATATTAGTTATATTCTTGTACATAAGGGCAGTATTATAGTAGTTATATTCTTGTACATAGGGGCAGTATTATAGTAGTTATAGTCTTGTACATAGGGGGCAGTATTATAGTAGCTATATTCTTGTACATAGGGGCAGTATTATAGTAGTTATATTCTTGTACATAGGAGCAGTAATATAGTAGTTATATTCTTGTACATAGGAGGCAGTATTATAGTAGTTATATTCTTGTACATAGGAGCAGTATTATAATAGTTAGATTCTTGTACATAGGAGCAGTATTATAGTAGTTATATTCTTGTACATAGGAGCAGTATTATAATAGTTATATTCTTGTACATAGGAGCAGTATTATAGTAGTTATATTCTTGTACATAGGGGCAGTATTATAGTAGTTATATTCTTGTACATAGGAGCAGTATTATAGTAGTTATATTCCTGTACATAGGAGCAGTATTATAGTAGTTATATTCTTGTACATAGGAACAGTATTATAGTAGTTATATTCTTGTACATAGGAGCAGTATTATAGTAGTTATATTCTTGTACATAGGGGGCAGTATTATAGCAGTTATATTCTTGTACATAAGGGCAGTATTATAGCAGTTATATTTTTGTACATAGGGGCAGTATTATAGCAATTATATTCTTGTACATAGGGGCAGTATTATAGTAGTTATATTCTTGTACATAGGAGCAGTATTATAGTAGTTATATTCTTCTACATAGGAACAGTATTATAGTAGTTATATTCTTGTACATATGAGCAGTATTATAGTAGTTATATTCTTGTACATAGGGTCAGTATTATAGTAGTTATATTCTTGTACATAGGAGCAGTATTATAGTAGTTATATTCTTGTACATAGGATCAGTATTATAGTAGTTATATTCTTGTACATAGGGGGCAGTATTATAGTAGTTATATTCTTGTACATAGGGGCAGTATTATATTAGTTATATTCTTGTACCTAGGGGGCAGTATTATAGTAGTTATATTTTTGTACATAGGGGCAGTATTATAGTAGTTATATTCTTGTACATAGGGGCAGTATTATAGTAGTTATATTCTTGTACATAGGAGCAGTATTATCTACTATATAATTGTCTAAGGGTCACTTCCGTCTGTCTGTCCAGGATATTCATTGGTCGCGGCCTCTGTCTGTGATGGAAATCCAAGTCGCTGATTGGTCTCGCCAGCTGCCTGTCATGGCTGCCGCGACCAATCAGTGACGGCCACAGTCCGATTTGTCCCTCCCTATTCCCCTGCAGTCAGTGCCCGGCCCCCGCTCTATACTCCCCGCAGTCAGTGCCCGGCGCCCGCTCCATACTCCCCGCAGTCATCGCTCGCTCCATTATCCCCTCCACTCACCGCTCACACAGGGTTAATGCCAGCGGTAACGGACCGCGTTATGCCACGGGTAACTCACTCCGTTACCGCCGCTATTAACCCTGTGTGACCAAGTTTTTACTATTGATGCTGCCTATGCCGCATCAATAGTAAAAAGATCTAATGTTAAAAATAATAAAAAAACAAAAACCTGCTATTCTCACCTTCCGTAGTCCGACTTGTGCCTGCCGCCAGCTTCCGGTCCCAGAGATGCAGTGCGAAATTACCCAGAAGACTTAGCGGTCTCGTGAGACCGCTAAGTGATCTGGGTAATTTTGGAATGCATCCTGGGAACGCAAGATGGCGGCAACCGCGCACATCACCAGAGGTTCGCTGGATCTACGCTGGATCCCGCCGGAAGGTGAGTATATAACTATTTTTTATTTTAATTATTTTTTTAACAGGGATATGGTGCCCACACTGCTACATACTACGTGGGCTGTGTTATATACTACGTGGCCGTGTTCTATACTGCGTGCTATATACTATGTGACCACTGTTAGATACTATGTGGGCTGTGCTATATATTACGTGGGCTGTGTTATATATTAAATGGCCAGTGTTACATACTACGTGGGCTGTGTTATATACTGCATGGCTGCTATATACTGTGTGGGCTGTGTTATATACTACATGGGCTGTGTTATTTACTGTGTGGCCTATATTAACGCATCGGGTATTCTACAATATGTATGTATATAGCAGCCACATGGTATATACCACAGGCCACGTAGTACTCCTATATACTATCTGGCCTATGCTATATACTATGTGGCTGCTATATACATACATACATATTCTAGAATACCCGATGCGTTAGAATCGGGCCACCATCTAGTAGTAGTTATATTGTTGTACATAGGGGGCAGTATTATAGTAGTTATATTCTTGTATATAGGGGCAGTATTATAGTAGTTTTTATTCTTGTACATAGGGGGCAGTATTATAGTAGTCATATTCTTGTACATAGGGGCAGTATTATAGTAGTTATATTCTTGTACATAGGGGCAGTATTATATCAGTTACATTCTTGTACATAGGGGCAGTATTATAGTAGTTATATTCTTGTATATAGGGGCAGTATTATAGTAGTTATATTCTTGTATATAGGGGCAGTATTATAGTAGTTATATTCTTGTATATAGGGGCAGTATTATAGTAGTTATATTCTTGTACATCGGAGCAGTATTATAGTAGTTATAGTCTTGTATATAGGGGCAGTATTATAGTAGTTATATTCTTGTACATAGGAGCAGTATTATAGTAGTTATATTCTTGTACATAGGAGCAGTATTATAGTAGTTATATTCTTGTACATAGGCACAGTATAATAGTAGTTATATTCTTGTACATAGGAGCAGTATTATAGTAGTTATATTCTTGTTGATATTGGGCAGTATCGTTCCTAACTGCAGCATATGACCTTTCCTAAAACCCTACTTTAATCTAAGTTCGATTTAGTAGAGCCGCAGGTAACACAATATTCTTTGATTCAGTATAGACCGTGTTCAACTTAAACCCCATTTAGAAAACAAAATAGTTTTGTAATCCCAGCAAATAACTCATGTGCAGCATCTCGCAGGAAGCCGAGCTTTTCGCAGGGAGAATCAAATAACCCAGAGATATTAATAAGGACCAGGAGGAAGATTTTCACTGAGCTGATATTTGCTAAAGATTCCAAGAGAGGAAGCCTATAAGTAGTAATAAGGGATAAACAGCTGCCCTCCTCCCCCAAAACATACCCAAGCTATGCGTGTGTGATAACTGCGCTGATCATAAGGCGCACACATAAATCCTCACAGCTTTCATCAGAAAACAAATCTCCACGGAACAACAATGTCAGTGATAAATCAAAATCACACCATTGTTATGTGGCACAAAGGCGGATTGGCAGCTGATAGCTATCACAAAGCCAGTGCTCTCTATGGCAGGAGGCCATATGGAACTGCATCGAAAGAAAACAGCATCTTCAAGAAATGAAGCTTGTGGGACAAATGTGGACAATGTACAGAAGGCTTGGTTGCATACTTTATTGAGTACCCGTTACTAGGTCAAAAGAGGCCTTTTTTTTGCCTGTATTTGTTTCCCGCTGCTCCCCTTAGTATTTTTTATTTTTAAGTATGCAGTACGATTCCAGAGAAATGGATCTTTTTATTTAGTACTATTTTTTTCCAAGGTACCGTAGCTCACATGCTGCGCTGAGGTGTGTCTATAGGCTGCACTGGGTGACGTCTTCAGGCTGCTCTGGGGCGTGTCTTTAAGCTGCTCTGGAGTGTTTCATTAGGCTGATCTGGGGGATGTCTTTAAGCTGCTGTGGGGCATGTCATTAGGTTGCTGTGAGGTGTGTCTTTAGGATGCTCTGGGTGATGTATTTAGGCTGGTCTGGGGACGTCTTTAGGCTGCTCTGGGGAATGTCTTTAGGCTGCTCTGGGGGATGTCTTCAGGCTGCTCTGGGTGATGTCTTTAGGCTGCTGTGGGGCATGTCTTCAGGCTGCTTTGGGTGATGTTTTTAGGCTGCTCTGGGGTGTGTCTTCAGGCTGCTTTGGGTGATGTTTTTAGGCTGCTCTGGGGTGTGTCTTCAGGCTGCTCTGGGTGATGTCTTTAGGCTGCTGTGGGGCATGTCTTCAGGCTGCTTTGGGTGATGTTTTTAGGCTGCTCTGGGGTGTGTCTTCAGGCTGCTCTGGGTGATGTATTTAGGCTGCTCTGGGGCGTGTCTTTAGGCTGCTTTGGGTGATGTTTTTAGGCTGCTCTGGGGTGTGTCTTCAGGCTGCTCTGGGGAATGTCTTCAGGCTGCTCTGGGGATGTCTTCAGGCTGCTGTGGGGCATGGCTTCAGGCTGCTCTGGGTGATGTTTTTAGGCTGCTCTGGGGCGTGTCTTTAGGTTGCTCTGGGTGATGTTTTTAGGCTGCTCTGGGGTGTGTCTTCAGACTGCTCTGGGTGATGTATTTAAGCTGCTCTGGGGCATGTCTTCAGGCTGCTCTGGGTGATGTTTTTAGGCTGCGTTGCGGGAAGTCTTTATGCTGCTCTGGGGGGGTGTTTAGGCTGCTCTGGGTGATGTCTTTAGGCTGCTCTGGGTGATGTCTTTAGGCTGCTGTGGGGTGTGTCTTCAGGCTGCTCTGGGTGATGTATTTAGGCTGCTGTGGGGCATGTCTTCAGGCTGCTTTGGGTGATGTTTTTAGGCTGCTCTGGGGTGTGTCTTCAGGCTGCTCTGGGTGATGTCTTTAGGCTGCTGTGGGGCATGTCTTCAGGCTGCTTTGGGTGATGTTTTTAGGCTGCTCTGGGGTGTGTCTTCAGGCTGCTCTGGGTGATGTTTTTAGGCTGCTCTGGGGTGTGTATTCAGGCTGCTCTGGGGAATGTCTTCAGGCTGCTCTGGGGATGTCTTCAGGCTGCTGTGGGGCATGGCTTCAGGCTGCTCTGGGTGATGTTTTTAGGCTGCTCTGGGGCGTGTCTTTAGGTTGCTCTGGGTGATGTTTTTAGGCTGCTCTGGGGTGTGTCTTCAGACTGCTCTGGGTGATGTATTTAAGCTGCTCTGGGGCATGTCTTCAGGCTGCTATGGGTGATGTTTTTAGGCTGCGTTGCGGGAAGTCTTTATGCTGCTCTGGGGGGGTGTTTAGGCTGCTCTGGGTGATGTCTTTAGGCTGCTCTGGGTGATGTCTTTAGGCTGCTGTGGGGTGTGTCTTCAGGCTGCTCTGGGGGATGTCTTTAAGCTGCTGTGGGGCATGTCATTAGGTTGCTGTGAGGTGTGTCTTTAGGATGCTCTGGGGGATGTTTTTAGTCTGCTCTGGGGATGTCTTTAGGCTGCTCTGGGTGAAGTTTTTAGGCAGCTCTGGGGGATGTCTTTAGGCTGCTGTGGGGATGTCTTCAGGCTGATCTGGGGATGTCTTTAGGCTGCTCTGTGGTGTGTGTTTAGGCTGCTCTGGGTGATGTCTTTAAGCTGCTGTGGGGCATGTCATTAGGTTGCTGTGAGGTGTGTCTTTAGGATGCTCTGGGGCATGTCTTTAGGCTGATGTGGGGCATGTCTTTAGGCTGCACTGGGGGATGTTTTTAGTCTGCTCTGGGGATGTCTTTAGGCTGCTCTCGAGTGTGTGTTTAGGCTGCTCTGGGTGATGTCTTTAGGCTGCTCTGGGGGATGTCTTCAGGCTGCTCTGGGTGATGTCTTTAGGCTGCTCTGGGTGATGTCTTCAAGCTGCTCTGGGGAATGTCTTCAGGCTGCTCGGGGTGATGTCTTTAGGCTGCTGTGGGGCATGTCTTCAGGCTGCTCTGGGTGATGTTTTTAGGCTGCTCTGGGGTGAATCTTCAGGCTGCTCTGGGTGATGTTTTTAGGCTGCTATGGGGTGTGTCTTCAGGCTGCTCTGGTTGATATTTTTAGGCTGCTCTGGGGCGTGTCTTAAGGCTGCTGTGGGGCATGTCTTCAGGCTGCTCTGCGTGATGTTTTTAGGCTGCGTTGCGGGATGTCTTTATGCTGCTCTGGGGGGGTGTTTAGGCTGCTCTGGGTGATGTCTTTAGGCTGCTGTGGGGAATGTCTTTAGGCTGCTCTGGGGAATATCTTTAGGCTGCTGTGGGGCATGTCTTCAGGCTGCTCTGGGTGATGCTTTTAGGCTGCTCTGGGGCGTGTCTTCAGGTTGCTCTGGGGCGTGTCTTCAGGCTGCTCTGGGGAATGTCTTCAGGCTGCTCTGGGTGATGTTTTTAGGCTGCTCTGGGGCGTGTCTTCAGGCTGCTCTGGGGCGTGTCTTCAGGCTGCTCTGGGGAATGTCTTAAGGCTGCTCTGGGTGATGTTTTTAGGCTGGTCTGAGGCGTGTCTTCAGGCTGCTCTGGGTGATGTTTTTAGGCTGCTCTTGGTGATGTTTTTAGGCTGATCTGGGGGATGTCTTTAGGCTACACTGTGGTGTGTGTTTAGGCTGCTCTGGGTGATGTCTTTAGGCTACTCTGGTTAAGTAAATAAGGCAGCACACTGCAGCGCTAGAACATGCAAACTTGAAAACACGAAATTTGAACTGCATTACTGCACTAGAAATATGAAAAATGAGAGCGTTTAGCGCATAAAAATGGCCAATTTTATGTGTACCTGGTAGCCCCTTTACGGCATCTCTCTTATACCAGGTCCTAAACTTGCCTTACCTCGCTGAGAATAAACGTCTCCATCTGAACGGGTACATGTGAAACCTCTTCTAAGACTAAAATTCTCTCTCTCTGTGGAGGGGTATTGGACCTGCTGTAATTAAAACACCTGAAGCTAGGAGGCGGAGTGCATGATCAGAAGGCTAAAGAATACATTTCAAAAACCTGACCTGCACATCCAAACATAGACTAAGTGTGAACAGGTGCTGAACCTAGAGTCGCCAACTCGTATATAGTTAAGTAAATAAGGCAGCACACTGCAGCGCTAGAACATGCAAACTTGAAAACACGAAATTTGAACTGCATTACTGCACTAGAAATATGAAAAATGAGAGCGTTTAGCGCATAAAAATGGCCAATTTTATGTGTACCTGGTAGCCCCTTTACGGCATCTCTCTTATATCAGGTCCTAAACTTGCCTTACCTCGCTGAGAATAAACATCTCCATCTGAACGGGTACATGTGAAACCTCTTCTTAGACTAAAATTCTCTCTCTCTGTGGAGGGGTATTGGACCTGCTGTAATTAAAACACCTGAAGCTAGGAGGCGGAGTGCATGATCAGAAGGCTAAAGAATACATTTCAAAAACCTTACCTGCACATCCAAACATAGACTAAGTGTGAACAGGTGCTGAACCTAGAGTCGCCAACTCGTATATAGTTAAGTAAATAAGGCAGCACACTGCAGCGCTAGAACATGCAAACTTGAAAACACGAAATTTGAACTGCATTACTGCACTAGAAATATGAAAAATGAGAGCGTTTAGCGCATAAAAATGGCCAATTTTATGTGTACCTGGTAGCCCCTTTACGGCATCTCTCTTATACCAGGTCCTAAACTTGCCTTACCTCGCTGAGAATAAACGTCTCCATCTGAACGGGCACATGTGAAACCTCTTCTTAGACTAAAATTCTCTTTCTCTGTGGAGGGGTATTGGACCTGCTGTAATTAAAACACCTGAAGCTAGGAGGCGGAGTGCATGATCAGAAGGCTAAATAATACATTTCAAAAACCTGACCTGCACATCCAAACATAGACTAAGTGTGAACAGGTGCTGAACCTAGAGTCGCCAACTCGTATATAGTTAAGTAAATAAGGCAGCACACAGCAGCGCTAGAACATGCAAACTTGAAAACACGAAATTTGAACTGCATTACTGCACTAGAAATATGAGAAATGAGAGCGTTTAGCGCATAAAAATGGCCAATTTTATGTGTACCTGGTAGCCCCTTTACGGCATCTCTCTTATACCAGGTCCTAAACTTGCCTTACCTCGCTGAGAATAAACGTCTCCATCTGAACGGGTACATGTGAAACCTCTTCTTAGACTAAAATTCTCTCTTTCTGTGGAGGGGTATTGAACCTGCTGTAATTAAAACACCTGAAGCTAGGAGGCGGAGTGCATGATCAGAAGGCTAAAGAATACATTTCAAAAACCTGACCTGCACATCCAAACATAGACTAAGTGTGAACAGGTGCTGAACCTAGAGTCGCCAACTCGTATATAGTTAAGTAAATAAGGCAGCACGCTGCAGCGCTAGAACATGCAAACTTGAAAACACGAAATTTGAACTGCATTACTGCACTAGAAATATGAAAAATGAGAGCGTTTAGCGCATAAAAATGGCCAATTTTATGTGTACCTGGTAGCCCCTTTACGGCATCTCTCTTATACCAGGTCCTAAACTTGCCTTACCTCGCTGAGAATAAACGTCTTCATCTGAACGGGTACATGTGAAACCTCTTCTTAGACTAAAATTCTCTCTCTCTGTGGAGGGGTATTGGACCTGCGGTAATTAAAACACCTGAAGCTAGGAGGTGGAGTGCATGATCAGAAGGCTAAAGAATACATTTCAAAAACCTTACCTGCACATCCAAACATAGACTAAGTGTGAACAGGTGCTGAACCTAGAGTCGCCAACTCGTATATAGTTAAGTAAATAAGGCAGCACACTGCAGCGCTAGAACATGCAAACTTGAAAACACGAAATTTGAACTGCATTACTGCACTAGAAATATGAAAAATGAGAGCGTTTAGCGCATAAAAATGGCCAATTTTATGTGTACCTGGTAGCCCCTTTACGGCATCTCTCTTATACCAGGTCCTAAACTTGCCTTACCTCGCTGAGAATAAACGTCTCCATCTGAACGGGCACATGTGAAACCTCTTCTTAGACTAAAATTCTCTTTCTCTGTGGAGGGGTATTGGACCTGCTGTAATTAAAACACCTGAAGCTAGGAGGCGGAGTGCATGATCAGAAGGCTAAATAATACATTTCAAAAACCTGACCTGCACATCCAAACATAGACTAAGTGTGAACAGGTGCTGAACCTAGAGTCGCCAACTCGTATATAGTTAAGTAAATAAGGCAGCACACTGCAGCGCTAGAACATGCAAACTTGAAAACACGAAATTTGAACTGCATTACTGCACTAGAAATATGAGAAATGAGAGCGTTTAGCGCATAAAAATGGCCAATTTTATGTGTACCTGGTAGCCCCTTTACGGCATCTCTCTTATACCAGGTCCTAAACTTGCCTTACCTCGCTGAGAATAAACGTCTCCATCTGAACGGGTACATGTGAAACCTCTTCTTAGACTAAAATTCTCTCTTTCTGTGGAGGGGTATTGAACCTGCTGTAATTAAAACACCTGAAGCTAGGAGGCGGAGTGCATGATCAGAAGGCTAAAGAATACATTTCAAAAACCTGACCTGCACATCCAAACATAGACTAAGTGTGAACAGGTGCTGAACCTAGAGTCGCCAACTCGTATATAGTTAAGTAAATAAGGCAGCACGCTGCAGCGCTAGAACATGCAAACTTGAAAACACGAAATTTGAACTGCATTACTGCACTAGAAATATGAAAAATGAGAGCGTTTAGCGCATAAAAATGGCCAATTTTATGTGTACCTGGTAGCCCCTTTACGGCATCTCTCTTATACCAGGTCCTAAACTTGCCTTACCTCGCTGAGAATAAACGTCTCCATCTGAACGGGTACATGTGAAACCTCTTCTTAGACTAAAATTCTCTCTCTCTGTGGAGGGGTATTGGACCTGCGGTAATTAAAACACCTGAAGCTAGGAGGCGGAGTGCATGATCAGAAGGCTAAAGAATACATTTCAAAAACCTTACCTGCACATCCAAACATAGACTAAGTGTGAACAGGTGCTGAACCTAGAGTCGCCAACTCGTATATAGTTAAGTAAATAAGGCAGCACACTGCAGCGCTAGAACATGCAAACTTGAAAACACGAAATTTGAACTGCATTACTGCACTAGAAATATGAGAAATGAGAGCGTTTAGCGCATAAAAATGGCCAATTTTATGTGTACCTGGTAGCCCCTTTACGGCATCTCTCTTATACCAGGTCCTAAACTTGCCTTACCTCGCTGAGAATAAACGTCTCCATCTGAACGGGTACATGTGAAACCTCTTCTTAGACTAAAATTCTCTCTTTCTGTGGAGGGGTATTGAACCTGCTGTAATTAAAACACCTGAAGCTAGGAGGCGGAGTGCATGATCAGAAGGCTAAAGAATACATTTCAAAAACCTGACCTGCACATCCAAACATAGACTAAGTGTGAACAGGTGCTGAACCTAGAGTCGCCAACTCGTATATAGTTAAGTAAATAAGGCAGCACGCTGCAGCGCTAGAACATGCAAACTTGAAAACACGAAATTTGAACTGCATTACTGCACTAGAAATATGAAAAATGAGAGCGTTTAGCGCATAAAAATGGCCAATTTTATGTGTACCTGGTAGCCCTTTTACGGCATCTCTCTTATACCAGGTCCTAAACTTGCCTTACCTCGCTGAGAATAAACGTCTCCATCTGAACGGGTACATGTGAAACCTCTTCTTAGACTAAAATTCTCTCTCTCTGTGGAGGGGTATTGGACCTGCGGTAATTAAAACACCTGAAGCTAGGAGGCGGAGTGCATGATCAGAAGGCTAAAGAATACATTTCAAAAACCTGACCTGCACATCCAAACATAGACTAAGTGTGAACAGGTGCTGAACCTAGAGTCGCCAACTCGTATATAGTTAAGTAAATAAGGCAGCACACTGCAGCGCTAGAACATGCAGACTTGAAAACACGAAATTTGAACTGCATTACTGCACTAGAAATATGAAAAATGAGAGCGTTTAGCGCATAAAAATGGCCAATTTTATGTGTACCTAGTAGCCCCTTTACGGCATCTCTCTTATACCAGGTCCTAAACTTGCCTTACCTCGCTGAGAATAAACGTCTCCATCTGAACGGGTACATGTGAAACCTCTTCTTAGACTAAAATTCTCTCTCTCTGTGGAGGGGTATTGGACCTGCTGTAATTAAAACACCTGAAGCTAGGAGGCGGAGTGCATGATCAGAAGGCTAAATAATACATTTCAAAAACCTGACCTGCACATCCAAACCTAGACAAAGTATGAACAGGTGCTGAACCTAGAGTCGTCAACTCGTATATAGTTAAGTAAATAAGGCAGCACACTGCAGCGCTAGAACATGCAAACTTGAAAACACGAAATTTGAACTGCATTACTGCACTAGAAATATGAAAAATGAGAGCGTTTAGCGCATAAAAATGGCCAGTTTAATGTGTACCTGGTAGCCCCTTTACGGCATCTCTCTTATACCAGGTCCTAAACTTGCCTTACCTCGCTGAGAATAAACGTCTCCATCTGAACGGGTACATGTGAAACCTCTTCTTAGACTAAAATTCTATCTCTCTGTGGAGGGGTATTGGACCTGCTGTAATTAAAACACCTGAAGCTAGGAGGCGGAGTGCATGATCAGAAGGCTAAAGAATACATTTCAAAAACCTGACCTGCACATCCAAACATAGACTAAGTGTGAACAGGTGCTGAACCTAGAGTCGCCAACTCGTATATAGTTAAGTAAATAAGGCAGCACACTGCAGCGCTAGAACATGCAAACTTGAAAACACGAAATTTGAACTGCATTCCTGCACTAGAAATATGAAAAATGAGAGCGTTTAGCGCATAAAAATGGCCAATTTTATGTGTACCTGGTAGCCCCTTTACGGCATCTCTCTTATACCAGGTCCTAAACTTGCCTTACCTCGCTGAGAATAAACGTCTCCATCTGAACGGGTACATGTGAAACCTCTTCTTAGACTAAAATTCTCTTTCTCTGTGGAGGGGTATTGGACCTGCTGTAATTAAAACACCTGAAGCTAGGAGGCGGAGTGCATGATCAGAAGAATACATTTCAAAAACCTGAAACTACTACTCTGGGGCATATCTTTAGGCTGCTCTGGGTGATATCTTTAGGCTGCTGTGGGGGATGTCTTCAGGCTGCTCTGGGGTGTGTGTTTAGGCTGCTCTGGGGAATGTCTTCAGGCTGCTCTGGGGAATGTCTTCAGGCTGTTCTGGGTGATGTTTTTAGGCTGGTCTGGGGCGTGTCTTCTGGCTGCTCTGGGGGATGTCTTTAGGCTGGTCTGGGGTGTGTCTTTAGGCTGGTCTGGGGATGTCTTCAGGCTGTTCTGGGGTGTGTATTTAGGCTGGTCTGGGGATGTCTTTAGGCTGCTCTGGGGTGTGTCTTTAGGCTGCTCTGGGGAATGTCTTTAGGCTGCTCTGGGGAATATCTTTAGGCTGCTGTGGGGCATGTCTTCAGGCTGCTCTGGGCAATGTCTTCAGGCTGCTCTGGGTGATGTCTTTAGGCTGCCATGGGGCATGTCTTCAGGCTGCTCTGGGTGATGTTTTTAGGCTGCTCTGGGGTGTGTCTTCAGGCTGCTCTGGGTGATGTTTTTAGGCTGCTCTGGGGTGTGTCTTCAGGCTGCTCTTGTTGATGTATTTAGGCTGCTCTGGGGCGTGTCTTCAGGCTGCTGTGGGGCATGTCTTCAGACTGCTCTGGGTGATGTTTTTAGTCTGCTCTGGGGCGTGTCTTTAGGCTGCTCTGGGTGATGTTTTTAGGCTGCTCTGGGGTGTGTCTTCAGGCTGCTCTGGGTGATGTTTTTAGGCTGCTCTGGGGTGTGTCTTCAGGCTGCTCTGGGTGATGTTTTTAGGCTGCTATGGGGTGTGTCTTCAGGCTGCTCTGGGTGATGTATTTAGGCTGCTCTGGGGCGTGTCTTCAGGCTGCTGTGGGGCATGTCTTCAGGCTGCTCTGGGTGATGTTTTTAGGCTGCGTTGCGGGATGTCTTTATGTTGCTCTGGGGGGGTGTTTAGGCTGCTCTGGGTGATGTCTTTAGGCTGCACTGGGTGATGTCTTTAGGCTGCTGTGGGGCATGTCATTAGGTTGCTGTGAGGTGTGTCTTTAGGATGCTCTGGGGCATGTCTTTAGGCTGATGTGGGGCATGTCTTTAGGCTGCACTGGGGGATGTTTTTAGTCTGCTCTGGGGATGTCTTTAGGCTGCTCTGGGTGAAGTTTTTAGGCAGCTCTGGGGGATGTCTTTAGGCTGCTGTGGGGATGTCTTCAGGCTGATCTGGGGATGTCTTTAGGCTGCTCTGTGGTGTGTGTTTAGGCTGCTCTGGGTGATGTCTTTAGGCTGCTCTGGGGGATGTCTTCAGGCTGCTCTGGGGAATGTCTTCAGGCTGCTCTGGGGAATGTCTTCAGGCTGCTCTGGGTGATGTCTTTAGGCTGCTGTGGGGCATGTCTTCAGGCTGCTCTGGGTGATGTTTTTAGGCTGCTCTGGGGTGTATCTTCAGGCTGCTCTGGGTGATGTTTTTAGGCTGCTATGGGGTGTGTCTTCAGGCTGCTCTGGTTGATATTTTTAGGCTGCTCTGGGGCGTGTCTTCAGGCTGCTGTGGGGCATGTCTTCAGGCTGCTCTGGGTGATGTTTTTAGGCTGCGTTGCGGGATGTCTTTATGCTGCTCTGGGGGGGTGTTTAGGCTGCTCTGGGTGATGTCTTTAGGCTGCTGTGGGGAATGTCTTTAGGCTGCTCTGGGGAATATCTTTAGGCTGCTGTGGAGCATGTCTTCAGGCTGCTCTGGGTGATGCTTTTAGGCTGCTCTGGGGCGTGTCTTCGGGCTGCTGTGGGGAATGTCTTCAGGCTGCTCTGAGGTGAAGTTTTTAGGCTGCTCTGGGGCGTGTCTTCAGGTTGCTCTGGGACGTGTCTTCAGGCTGCTCTGGGGAATGTCTTCAGGCTGCTCTGGGTGATGTTTTTAGGCTGCTCTGGGGCGTGTCTTCAGGCTGCTCTGGGGCGTGTCTTCAGGCTGCTCTGGGGAATGTCTTAAGGCTGCTCTGGGTGATGTTTTTAGGCTGGTCTGGGGCGTGTCTTCAGGCTGCTCTGGGTGATGTTTTTAGGCTGCTCTTGGTGATGTTTTTAGGCTGATCTGGGGGATGTCTTTAGGTTGCACTGTGGTGTGTGTTTAGGCTGCTCTGGGTGATGTCTTTAGGCTACTCTGGTTAAGTAAATAAGGCAGCACACTGCAGCGCTAGAACATGCAAACTTGAAAACACGAAATTTGAACTGCATTACTGCACTAGAAATATGAAAAATGAGAGCGTTTAGTGCATAAAAATGGCCAATTTTATGTGTACCTAATAGCCCCTTTACGGCATCTCTCTTATACCAGGTCCTAAACTTGCCTTACCTCGCTGAGAATAAACGTCTCCATCTGAATGGGTACATGTGAAACCTCTTCTTAGACTAAAATTCTCTCTCTCTGTGGAGGGATATTGGACCTGCTGTAATTAAAACACCTGAAGCTAGGAGGCGGAGTGCATGATCAGAAGGCTAAAGAATACATTTCAAAAACCTGAAACTACCACTCTGGGGCATATCTTTAGGCTGCTCTGGGTGATATCTTTAGGCTGCTGTGGAGGATGTCTTCAGGCTGCTCTGGGGTGTGTGTTTAGGCTGCTCTGGGGAATGTCTTCAGGCTGCTCTGGGGAATGTCTTCAGGCTGCTCTGGGTGATGTTTTTAGGCTGGTCTGGGGCGTGTCTTCAGGCTGCTCTGGGGGATGTCTTTAGGCTGGTCTGGGGTGTGTCTTTAGGCTGGTCTGGGGATGTCTTTAGGCTGCTCTGGGGTGTGTATTTAGGCTGGTCTGGGGATGTCTTTAGGCTGCTCTGGGGTGTGTCTTTAGGCTGCTCTGGGGAATGTCTTTGGGCTGCTCTGGGGAATATCTTTAGGCTGCTGTGGGGCATGTCTTCAGGCTGCTCTGGGCAATATCTTCAGGCTGCTCTGGGTGATGTCTTTAGGCTGCCGTGGGGCATGTCTTCAGGCTGCTCTGGGTGCTGTTTTTATGCTGCTCTGGGGTGTGTCTTCAGGTTGCTCTGGGTGATGTTTTTAGGCTTCTCTGGGGTGTGTCTTTAGGCTGCTCTGGTTGATGTATTTAGGCTTCTCTGGGGCGTGTCTTTAGGCTGCTGTGGGGCATGTCTTCAGGCTGCTCTGGGTGATGTTTTTAGGCTGCTCCGGGGCGTGTCTTTAGGCTGCTCTGGGTGATGTTTTTAGGCTGCTCTGGGGTGTGTCTTCAGGCTGCTCTAAGTGATGTCTTTAGGCTGCTGTGGGGAATGTCTTTAGGCTGCTCTGGGGAATATCTTTAGGCTGCTGTGGGGCATGTCTTCAGGCTGCTCTGGGTGATGCTTTTAGGCTGCTCTGGGGCGTGTCTTCGGGCTGCTGTGGGGAATGTCTTCAGGCTGCTCTGAAGTGAAGTTTTTAGGCTGCTCTGGGGCGTGTCTTCAGGTTGCTCTGGGACGTGTCTTCAGGCTGCTCTGGGGAATGTCTTCAGGCTGCTCTGAGTGATGTTTTTAGGCTGCTCTGGGGCGTGTCTTCAGGCTGCTCTGGGGCATGTCTTCAGGCTGCTCTGGGGCGTGTCTTCAGGCTGCTCTGGGGAATGTCTTAAGGCTGCTCTGGGTGATGTTTTTAGGCTGGTCTGGGGCGTGTCTTCAGGCTGCTCTGGGTGATGTTTTTAGGCTGCTCTTGGTGATGTTTTTAGGCTGATCTGGGGGATGTCTTTAGGTTGCACTGTGGTGTGTGTTTAGGCTGCTCTGGTTGATGTCTTTAGGCTACTCTGGTTAAGTAAATAAGGCAGCACACTGCAGCGCTAGAACATGCAAACTTGAAAACACGAAATTTGAACTGCATTACTGCACTAGAAATATGAAAAATGAGAGCGTTTAGCGCATAACAATGGCCAATTTTATGTGTACCTGGTAGCCCCTTTACGGCATCTCTCTTATACCAGGTCCTAAACTTTCCTTACCTCGCTGAGAATAAACGTCTCCATCTGAACGGGTACATGTGAAACCTCTTCTTAGACTAAAATTCTCTCTCTCTGTGGAGGGGTATTGGACCTGCTGTAATTCAAACACCTGAAGCTAGGAGGCAGAGTGCATGATCAGAAGGCTAAAGAATACATTTCAAAAACCTGAAACTACCACTCTGGGGCATATCTTTAGGCTGCTCTGGGTGATATCTTTAGGCTGCTGTGGGGGATGTCTTCAGGCTGCTCTGGGGTGTGTCTTCAGGCTGCTCTGGGTGATGTATTTAGGCTGCTGTGGGGGATGTCTTCAGGCTGCTCTGGGGTGTGTCTTCAGGCTGCTCTGGGTGATGTTTTTAGGCTGGTCTGGGGCGTGTCTTCAGGCTGCTCTGGGGGATGTCTTTAGGCTGGTCTGGGGTGTGTCTTTAGGCTGGTCTGGGGATGTCTTTAGGCTGCTCTGGGGTGTGTCTTTAGGCTGCTCTGGGGAATGTCTTTAGGCTGCTCTGGGGAATATCTTTAGGCTGCTGTGGGGCATGTCTTCAGGCTGCTCTGGGCAATATCTTCAGGCTGCTCTGGGTGACGTCTTTAGGCTGCCGTGGGGCATGTCTTCAGGCTGCTCTGGGTGCTGTTTTTATGCTGCTCTGGGGTGTGTCTTCAGGTTGCTCTGGGTGATGTTTTTAGGCTTCTCTGGGGTGTGTCTTCAGGCTGCTCTGGTTGATGTATTTAGGCTGCTCTGGGGCGTGTCTTCAGGCTGCTGTGGGGCATGTCTTCAGGCTGTTCTGGGTGATGTTTTTAGGCTGCTCTGGGGCGTGTCTTTAGGCTGCTCTGGGTGATGTTTTTAGGCTGCTCTGGGGTGTGTCTTCAGGCTGCTTAAAGTGATGTTTTTAGGCTGCTCTGGGGTGTGTCTTCAGGCTGCTCTGGGTGATGTATTTAGGCTGCTCTGGGGCGTGTCTTCAGGCTGCTGTGGGGCATGTCTTCAGGCTGCTCTGGGTGATGTTTTTAGGCTGCGTTGCGGGATATCTTTATGCTGCTCTGGTGGGGTGTTTAGGCTGCTCTGGGTGATGTCTTTAGGCTGCTCTGGGTGATGTCTTTAGGCTGCTGTGGGGTGTGTCTTCAGGCTGCTCTGGGGGATGTCTTTAAGCTGCTGTGGGGCATGTCATTAGGTTGCTGTGAGGTGTGTCTTTAGGATGCTCTGGGGGATGTTTTTAGTCTGCTCTGGGGATGTCTTTAGGCTGCTCTGGGTGAAGTTTTTAGGCAGCTCTGGGGGATGTCTTTAGGCTGCTGTGGGGATGTCTTCAGGCTGATCTGGGGATGTCTTTAGGCTGCTCTGTGGTGTGTGTTTAGGCTGCTCTGGGTGATGTCTTTAGGCTGCTCTGGGGGATGTCTTCAGGCTACTCTGGGGGACGTCTTTAGGCTGCTCTGGGGAATGTCTTCAGGCTGCTCTGGGGAATGTCTTCAGGCTGCTCTGGGTGATGTCTTTAGGCTGCTGTGGGGCATGTCTTCAGGCTGCTCTGGGTGATGTTTTTAGGCTGCTCTGGGGTGTATCTTCAGGCTGCTCTGGGTGATGTTTTTAGGCTGCTATGGGGTGTGTCTTCAGGCTGCTCTGGTTATTTTTAGACTGCTCTGTGGCATGTCTTCAGGCTGCTGTGGGGCATGTCTTCAGGCTGCTCTGGGTGATGCTTTTAGGCTGCTCTGGGGCGTGTCTTCGGGCTGCTGTGGGGAATGTCTTCAGGCTGCTCTGAAGTGAAGTTTTTAGGCTGCTCTGGGGCGTGTCTTCAGGTTGCTCTGGGACGTGTCTTCAGGCTGCTCTGGGGAATGTCTTCAGGCTGCTCTGGGTGATGTTTTTAGGCTGCTCTGGGGCGTGTCTTCAGGCTGCTCTGGGGTATGTCTTCAGGCTGCTCTGGGGCGTGTCTTCAGGCTGCTCTGGGGAATGTCTTAAGGCTGCTCTAGGTGATGTTTTTAGGCTGGTCTGGGGCGTGTCTTCAGGCTGCTCTGGGTGATGTTTTTAGGCTGCTCTTGGTGATGTTTTTAGGCTGATCTGGGGGATGTCTTTAGGTTGCACTGTGGTGTGTGTTTAGGCTGCTCTGGGTGATGTCTTTAGGCTACTCTGGTTAAGTAAATAAGGCAGCACACTGCAGCGCTAGAACATGCAAACTTGAAAACACGAAATTTGAACTGCATTACTGCACTAGAAATATGAAAAATGAGAGCGTTTAGCGCATAACAATGGCCAATTTTATGTGTACCTGGTAGCCCCTTTATGGCATCTCTCTTATACCAGGTCCTAAACTTTCCTTACCTCGCTGAGAATAAACGTCTCCATCTGAACGGGTACATGTGAAACCTCTTCTTAGACTAAAATTCTCTCTCTCTGTGGAGGGGTATTGGACCTGCTGTAATTAAAACACCTGAAGCTAGGAGGCAGAGTGCATGATCAGAAGGCTAAAGAATACATTTCAAAAACCTGAAACTACCACTCTGGGGCATATCTTTAGGCTGCTCTGGGTGATATCTTTAGGCTGCTGTGGGGGATGTCTTCAGGCTGCTCTGGGGTGTGTGTTTAGGCTGCTCTGGGGAATGTCTTCAGGCTGCTCTGGGGAATGTCTTCAGGCTGCTCTGGGTGATGTTTTTAGGCTGGTCTGGGGCGTGTCTTCAGGCTGCTCTGGGGTGTGTCTTTAGGCTGCTCTGGGGAATGTCTTTAGGCTGCTCTGGGGAATATCTTTAGGCTGCTGTGGGGCATGTCTTCAGGCTGCTCTGGGTGCTGTTTTTATGCTGCTCTGGGGTGTGTCTTCAGGTTGCTCTGGGTGATGTTTTTAGGCTTCTCTGGGGTGTGTCTTCAGGCTGCTCTGGTTGATGTATTTAGGCTGCTCTGGGGCGTGTCTTCAGGCTGCTGTGGGGCATGTCTTCAGGCTGTTCTGGGTGATGTTTTTAGGCTGCTCTGGGGCGTGTCTTTAGGCTGCTCTGGGTGATGTTTTTAGGCTGCTCTGGGGTGTGTCTGCAGGCTGCTCTAAGTGATGTTTTTAGGCTGCTCTGGGGTGTGTCTTCAGGCTGCTCTCGGTGATGTTTTTAGGCTGCTCTGGGGTGTGTCTTCAGGCTGCTCTGGGTGATGTATTTAGGCTGCTCTGGGGCGTGTCTTCAGGCTGCTGTGGGGCATGTCTTCAGGCTGCTCTGGGTGATGTTTTTAGGCTGCGTTGCGGGATGTCTTTATGCTGCTCTGGGGGGGTGTTTAGGCTGCTTTGGGTGATGTCTTTAGGCTGCTCTGGGTGATGTCTTTAGGCTGCTGTGGGGTGTGTCTTCAGGCTGCTCTGGGGGATGTCTTTAAGCTGCTGTGGGGCATGTCATTAGGTTGCTGTGAGGTGTGTCTTTAGGATACTCTGGGGGATGTTTTTAGTCTGCTCTGGGGATGTCTTTAGGCTGCTCTGGGTGAAGTTTTTAGGCAGCTCTGGGGGATGTCTTTAGGCTGCTGTGGGGATGTCTTCAGGCTGATCTGGGGATGTCTTTAGGCTGCTCTGTGGTGTGTGTTTAGGCTGCTCTGGGTGATGTCTTTAGGCTGCTCTGGGGGATGTCTTCAGGCTGCTCTGGGGGATGTCTTTAGGCTGCTCTGGGGAATGTCTTCAGGCTGCTCTGGGGAATGTCTTCAGGCTGCTCTGGGTGATGTCTTTAGGCTGCTGTGGGGCATGTCTTCAGGCTGCTCTGGGTGATGTTTTTAGGCTGCTCTGGGGTGTATCTTCATGCTGCTCTGGGTGATGTTTTTAGGCTGCTATGGGGTGTGTCTTCAGGCTGCTCTGGTTATTTTTAGACTGCTCTGGGGCATGTCTTCAGGCTGCTGTGGGGCATGTCTTCAGGCTGCTCTGGGTGATGTTTTTAGGCTGCGTTGCGGGATGTCTTTATGCTGCTCTGGGGGGGTGTTTAGGCTGCTCTGGGTGATGTCTTTAGGCTGCTGTGGGGAATGTATTTAGGCTGGTCTGGGGAATATCTTTAGGCTGCTGTGGGGCATGTCTTCAGGCTGCTCTGGGTGATGCTTTTAGGCTGCTCTGGGGCGTGTCTTCGGGCTGCTGTGGGGCGTGTCTTCAGGCCGCTCTATGGAATGTCTTCAGGCTGCTCTGATGTGAAGTTTTTAGGCTGCTCTGGGGCGTGTTTTCAGGTTGCTCTGGGGCGTGTCTTCAGGCTGCTCTGGGGAATGTCTTCAGGCTGCTCTGGGTGATGTTTTTAGGCTGCTCTGGGGCGTGTCTTCAGGCTGCTCTGGGGCGTGTCTTCAGGCTGCTCTGGGGAATGTCTTAAGGCTGCTCTGGGTGATGTTTTTAGGTTGGTCTGGGGTGTGTTTTCAGGCTGCTCTGGGTGATGTTTTTAGGCTGCTCTTGGTGATGTTTTTAGGCTGATCTGGGGGATGTCTTTAGGTTGCACTGTGGTGTGTGTTTAGGCTGCTCTGGGTGATGTCTTTAGGCTACTCTGGTTAAGTAAATAAGGCAGCACACTGCAGCGCTAGAACATGCAAACTTGAAAACACAAAATTTGAACTGCATTACTGCACTAGAAATATGAAAAATGAGAGCGTTTAGCGCATAAAAATGGCCAATTTTATGTGTACCTGGTAGCCCCTTTACGGCATCTCTCTTATACCAGGTTCTAAACTTGCCTTACCTCGCTGAGAATAAACGTCTCCATCTGAACGGGTACATGTGAAACCTCTTCTAAGACTAAAATTCTCTCTCTCTGTGGAGGGGTATTGGACCTGCTGTAATTAAAACACCTGAAGCTAGGAGGCGGAGTGCATGATCAGAAGGCTAAAGAATACATTTCAAAAACCTGAAACTACTACTCTGGGGCATATCTTTAGGCTGCTCTGGGTGATATCTTTAGGCTGCTGTGGGGGATGTCTTCAGGCTGCTCTGGGGTGTGTGTTTAGGCTGCTCTGGGGAATGTCTTCAGGCTGCTCTGGGGAATGTCTTCAGGCTGCTCTGGGTGATGTTTTTAGGCTGGTCTGGGGCGTGTCTTCAGGCTGCTCTGGGTGATGTTTTTAGGCTGCTCTGGGGAACGTCTTCAGGCTTCTCTGGGGAATGTCTTCAGGCTGCTCTGGGTGATGTTTTTAGGCTGCTTTGCGGGATGTCTTTAGGCTGCTCTGGGGTGTGTGTTTAGGCAGCTGCAGTAAAATAAGCGTTAAAAACTGACAACTTTTTACTCGGTAGCAAGTTCTCTTTAAAGGGGTTCTCCAACAAATAAAATGAATACATCTGAAAATACATTCATATAAATAAATTGATACGTCTAATTATTGACACTCATCTCGTCTGGGGGGGTGATTGTAATGTTTTTATTTAGAATTGTCGCTGTCGCATTACTGAACACAAAACCCATACTAAACTCTCAGCAGGACAGGTTGTGTGGGTAGAGAAAGCTCTCCTTTCACCTCTCGAGGGATTGTGTGTCTGCCAAAGCTGGGATAATGTCTCAGCTGAAGCTCAGGCAGCTATGTCAGAAGCTGAGAGGAGAGAGAGGAGGAAGGACGAGAAGAAATGCAGGCTGTGGGAGATGTTCTTTTCTAACATAGCTTTCATCTCATCTCAACCTGCTCACTCTGGTTTCGGGTGTCGGACCGCAACGATCGTATCCCTTTGATGTAGTGACTGGACACTTGAATAGGACGGGACAAGACAAGCTGCGTTACCAGGATCGGTCTTTCATACGGATATACTCCGATGTTGCTTGCCTCAGCCGTCAAAGACAAGGGTCGTCTCCTAAATGTTCCTGAAAAACCCCATGATTAGTCTTGATTTAGCCCACAATATGGCGCACACAGTCTACGTCTCCTGTGCGCAGAAAATCTAATTATCAGACCAGAATGTTTGCTATTATTTATTATAATTAGTTATATAACCCCCCAAAAAATTGGAATGTTGACTTAGAGCCAAATCAGAAATTTCTCCCACTTTGCACAGCTCAGTATTTATCGTAGCTCCACTTCACAATTTCCATAGACGTTCCGAGTCTATCTGACATTCCCTAGAGACGATCCTTAGAAGACATCGCTCGCACATTGAAGTCCTTCATTGTCTGTAATGCATACCATGTATCAGGACTAACTCTATCAGAGGAAGATGCGCGATCCCTGAAAGAGTTTTCGTTTCATCTAGTTGTATGTTCCAGTCAAACACTTCTTCACAAAAACTGTTGATGCACAAGTCTTCGTTCTCCGATTGGCCCATCATGTCTTCATCAACAGCGCACCCATCAGCGCCTCCCCCACACTTGTCATAACGGCACTTTAAAACTCTCTCGAATTCTGCGTGGGGGAGATCAACCAGCGTCACATTTCTCAGCGCACAGTTTTTCTTTCTTTTTTTGGGAGGTTTAAGAAAACATAATGAATTTTAAACATTGAAAGCACCAGTGTGCTCAACGTAGGGTAAAATTCTTCACTCCGGCATCGTCGTGTATATTTTGTGCCTTTAAGATACATAGTAGTATATTCTTGACAGGCACTACACACTCCCTCATGCATCGTGGTTCACCGTCACTCATCTATAACTCAAAAGTTTGGCTATACAATCATTTGGAAGCTATATATTGTCCCGGTTTCACCTCTCGAAACGTAAGCTGGTCAGAAAAAAAAAATTAAAAAATATCTGGTGGCATGTCCTTATCTCCTCTTCTGCAGAACCCCCCCCCCCCGATAAACAGCATCAATTATGCACAATATCTATTACATTAAACATTCTCATCCTCTGCTCTGTAAAAGCTTGATTTTTCCCTCTGAAAAAGCAAAATTTACCTTTGAAACATTATGTTCCTACATCATCCTAAAACACAAACACTTACACAACTTAGACAGTCTTTCCAAGTCATTAGTTACAACATATAGGTCATCATATAAGCTCCATGCTTAAACTCTGGCGCTGTTGTAACATTCCGAACAGGAAGTGACATTCCGAACAGGAAGTGACATTCCGAACAGGAAGTGACATTCCGAACAGGAAGTGACACGTATTGTTGATTTTTTTTTCCTGTCGCCATGTGGTTTGTAGTTTGATTGAAATAATATATAAAGAATAAACAGCTCTGTGACCGTCTCCGGTTACCACCGTATTTCTTTGTTTAGGTCACATTATCTCCCTGTCTTGCAATTCTCAGACCGGTGTGGTGCGCCTGTTGGAAGGATTGTTGTGTAACGACTCCTTGTAGTCTTTTTGTATGGAGTTGTGAACTTGAAGAAAGTTATGCTCCCTTTCGGAATTTAGTAAAGAGCCAACAGTCATCTTGGTAGGGTCTCGGGCAGTTAAGGTGTAGAGGGAAATATCGCTAGTGGGAATAGGGTTGAAACTTTTGCCTACAGGGGAAGGGTCTCTAGAGCGAGGCTCTGTAGAACGGGAGCTGGAACGCCTCCGGAAACGATACCGGTAGCTTGGTATCCGGGTAAAGGCAGACTTCTTGAAGAGGTCGGAATGGGATTTAGCTCTTATTTGCCGATGTTTTTCGATAAACATGTGTACAGCTAAAACTCCAACCATTTCGGCAATAATGAATGATAGGGCCCCGAAATAAAATGACCAACCATAAGAATAGTTGCTTTTCTTGGAGTCACTTTGGCCGGGGTCTCCGGCATTGGCAGAAATGTAGACAATTATTCCAATAATGTTGCTCAGGCCTGAAAGAGAAATGAGTCGTTAGCCAAAATCATTCTAAGGGTAGTCCAGATCCAAAATGTCATGTGTATAGCAAAGCATGAGGTTTTTCTACCAACCATGGTGGTCTTGACCATACACATCGATGCCGACCATCTAATGTGTAGGCCTCCCGATCATGGATGTTGGATGGAGATAAGAATTGGGCACTTGGGTCCTTATGGTCTTTGGGAAGATAAGCTGAGACCAACTTATTCTTCTTTTTTGACCGAGGACACATGTGAATGTGCTTGTCTACGGGAAGAGACATCTTTGCACAAACCACATAGTTGAGCAAGTGGAGCAATATCTAGGACCACTTGTGCAAGATCCGGGGAAAGTAATGTCCTTAGCAATCAGCCAAATAAAAGTAGTAAGTTGAATATCTTGCTACGGAGAAATGTAGGTTTGCTTCACACTGTCATTGAGTCGTGTGATGAATGCAGGTGGCGGAGCTTAGTGAAATAACATTATTATTTGGTACAATAGGAGCCATATACTGCAGGGGACATCTGGATCTCTGCCGCAGAATAATGAAGCTCCGACTGATACAAAGAAATATTAAGAAACATGCGAGATCTAAGTGAAAAATATATAACTACTCTTTTGTTAAAACTGGGCAAATTGAGCGAATACTCACCCGCCGAGACGAAGAAGATCCCCGCACTGAGAATGACATTTTGCTTATTTTTGTAAAACTCGCTGGCCGCGACACAGAGACCCCCAAAGAACAGAAGGCCGACGCTAAGGATGGGAAAGATACTGGAAGCTCGAACCGCACCTGAAGAGACAGAGGAATAAATGAATACACAGCAGAGACCAGAAACTGTAATATAAGAAACTATGGCGGAATCTGGAGGGGCGACCATGTACCACTTGTAATGCCGGTATCATCGGAAGTGGTAGAGGGGCTGCTGGGCCTCCGTCAAGCATGGAGGTCCAGCTACGGAATGCACTCTTGGGACCGAAGCGTCGCGAGGGGCATCGGTAAAAGCCTAGCCTGGATCCGGGGGCCGACGGAAGATGAGTATATAACTATTTTGTATTTTATTTCTTTTTTTAACAGGGATATGGTGTCCACATTGCTATATACTATGTGGGCTGTGTTATATACTACATCTCTGTGCTATATACTATGTGGGCTGTGCTATATACTACGTGGCTGTGGTATATATTACGTGGCTGGGCAATGTACTACATTGCTGTGCTCTATACTACGTGGCCTGGGTTATATACTGCATGGGCAGTGTTATATACTACGTCTCTGTGCTATATACTATGTGGCTATGCTATATACTATGTGGCTGAGCAATATACTACGTGACTGGGCAATATACTATGTGTCTGTGCTATATACTATGTGTCTGTGCTATATACTACGTGGCTGGGCAATATACTACGTGGCTGGGCAATATACTATGTGTCTGTGCTATTTACTACGTGGGCTGTGCTATATACTACGTGGCTGGGCAATATACTCCGTGGCTGTGCTATATACAACGTGACGGTGTTGTATACTATGTGGGCTGTGTTATATACTACGTGGCTGTGCTATATACTGTGTGGCTGTGCTATATTTCTCTGCTGTATCTGCATCATGAATCGTGGTATGTGTTAAAGAGGGGGGCCCAATGAGACTCTTTCGCCAGGGGCCCTCAAAAACCTGGAGCAGGCCCTGGCTTCACTGATTGGTCACACCCGACCGCGAACAATCAACGACAGGCGCAGTCCGCCCGCAAATTGGCGCAGAATTTGAAAAAGAAGTAGCAGCGGATCCTAATTATTATTAAAACATAACAGAATTGGAACCCTGCTTCACTAATTGGTCACGGCCGGCTGGCCGAAACCTGTGTATCAATTGCATTATTCTGAAAACTTCATAAATAAACTACATACATATTCTAGAATACCCGATGCGTTAGAATCGGGCTATTATCTATATATTATCTATATATCTATCTATCATCTATCTATTATCTATATATCTATCTATTATCTATCTATTATCTATCTATTATCTATCTATCATCTATCTATTATATATCTATCATTTATCTATTATCTATCTATCTATGTTTTATCCATCTATTATCTATCTATTCTCTATCTATCTATCTATCTATCATCTATCTATCTATCTATTATCTATCTATTTGTCTATCTATTATCTATCTATCTATTATCTATCTATTACATATCTATTATCTATCTATCTATCTATCTATCTATCTATCTATCTATCATCTATCTCTCTATTATCTATCTATCTATCTATCTATCTATCTATCTATCTATCTATCTATCTATCTATCTATCCATCTATCTATCTATCTATTATCTATCTATCTACCGTCTCCCTTGTATTTCTTTGTCTATTGCTTCGATTCTAGGGACACAGCGGCGTCTTCTCCTGGTTCATCCTTCACCTGGTGACTCGGATAAGAGCCCCGTCCCTTTGATTAACGTTTTCCGGCTGTGAATGTGCTACCTGCCGGCGTCTGTTCTTGCAGCTTTTTCTTTTTTTTTCTTCCCCCCTCCTGTAACAATTGTGTATCTACTTCTGCGCTTTCTCTAATGCGAGAGAACAGGTTCAAAGTTCCCAGGGTATAAAAAGACACAAAGAAAAATAGACGTCTGTCTCTCAATAAATATAAAGCTATCTAGCCAGGCCGAGAAAGGCCGGGGGCATCCAGATTGCAAGGAACTTGTTACAGAGTGTCTTTATTTATCCAGAATCCCGGCGAGCATCTTGTTTCTATCAGCCGACTTGCTCGGGGCTCATGGAGCCGCGCACATGATTGGCTCGGGACCGGCACGCTACATTGACATGGAAGTCACTGATTATTGACCGCTCCGCGGCCGAGCTCTGCAGCAACCAGTCTGTTTTGCTCGGTTTTCTGTAAATGTAGACAATGGTGGGAGGATTCAGCTGACTCTCAGCGCCCGGTATCATCAGAGCTATATTAATCCATGGTCCAGTGGCTACATCGGTAGTTCGTGGCCACTGGACCAACCTTCTCCTACCCACCAGTGCCTCTTTTGATTAATCGGTCTTAATGCACTCAAGACGTTGTGCCAAAAGAGGAGCCAAGCATGTAACTCCCCGACCTAGCCGACAGTCCGTGGTCACCAGACCAAGCATGTAACTCCCCGACCTAGCCGACAGTCCGTGGTCACCAGACCAAGCATGTAACTCCCCGACCTAGCCGACAGTCCGTGGTCACCAGACCAAGCATGTAACTCCCCGACCTAGCTGACAATCCGTGGTCACCAGACCAAGCATGTAACTCCCCGACCTAGCCGACAGTCCGTGGTCACCAGACCAAGCATGTAATTCCCCGACCTAGCCGACAGTTCGTGGTCACCAGACCAAGCATGTAACTCCCTGACCTAGCCGACAATCCGTGGTCACCGGGTCAAGGTCCTCCAAACCTCCACCTTTTTTTGCCACCAATCCGCCACCTCTTTTAAGTGTTAGGCCCGGCACAACATCACGATGACGTTGCACCTGACCTAATATTCAGAAGAAGTTCTTGTGATGCCGGCAGGTAGGAGGATGTCCACAAGGCTCCGGTCCAGTGGCCATGGACTACTGACCCTGGACCAGGGTTCTGCAAATCATTTTGCTCAAATCTAGTAGCTACCTATGTGAAGACGCCATTGGGGTCTCTTTAGGAGTCGATTAAGTGATCTGCATTACTAAATGTAAGCTTCCAAGTATATTGGTGCCCAAGACAGTGAAGGCAAATGTCTCCTTCACGTTCTGCTGTGGAAAAGGTCCTGGGTAGTTCCTAAGAATATCTACCCTTCTCTCCCACCAGGTTTTTCATATATTTTTAATAATCTTCCAGGTGACTCAATCCTGTTAGTGAATCAGGAACGCCATGGGCCCCTGCTTCCCATTCTCCAAAAACCAATCAGCTACTACGCCATTGGATTTATCTTTATGACTTCCTCACCTCCCTGACATCTGTCGTTCCCCTTTTCGTACCCGTAGACCCTCTGTGCTTGTTTAGAAACCTCCTCAGTGTCTATGTACTAAAGTGAATATCAGGTGGGGAGTAGAGGGGGGATGCAGCTGCAGTTTTTCCCTTAGTGAAGAAGAAAGCATCACATTGACTCCGAGTGCACAGCACAGCTCTGATGTCACACCAGAGGGATGACACATAATGATCACCTAACCCTCAAATCCATAATTACAGTATCGGACTGGCAAACGCCCACCGGTAACATTGATTCTTGGGGCCCACTGTTCCGCTACATGCAAAAAATAACCTGACCCTAATACATAAAATTACTTTGGCTTCTATGCAATAAAGATTTGGCTAGCTTGTTTACTGAATAATTAGATCATACCTTTTTTTCTGCAAATTGTGAATCAAGCGCACTACTCATTAGAACTCCATCACAGGGGCCTACCGGAAGATTCCCCTGTTCCCCCTTGAGCCAGTCCGAGTCTGCATAAGTATGCAATGTATGCCACCCAAGATGGGCCACGGCCAGGGACAATCTTTGCATTTGCTTTTGCTTGGGAATCAATTATCTCTTCACAGGGGCCTACCGGAGGATTCCCCCGTTCCCCCATGGGCCAGTCTGAGCCTGCATAGGTGTGCAATGTATGCCACCCTAGATGGGCCAAGGCCGGGGACAATCTTTGCATTTGCTTTTGCTTGGGAATCAATTATCTCTTCACAGGGGCCTACCGGAGGATTCCCCTGTTCCCCCGTGGGCCAGTCTGAGCCTACATAGGTGTGCAATGTATACCACCCTAGATGGGCCAAGGCCAGGGGCAATCTTTGCATTTGCTTTTGCTTGGTAATCAATTATCTCTTCTCAGGGGCCTACCGGAGGATTCCCCTGTTCCCCCGTTGGCCAGTCCGAGTTTGCATAAGTATGCAATGTATGCCACCCTAGATGGGCCAAGTCCAGGGGCAATCTTTGCATTTGCTTGGTAATCAATTATCTCTTCACAGGGGCCTACCAGAGGATTCCCCTGTTCCCCCATGGGCCAGTCCAAGCTTGAATAAATCTGCAATCTATGCCACCCAAGATGGGTCAAGACCAGGGACAAATTACAGTTAATGTCACCTGACTACACAGTCTTTGCATTTGCTTTTGCCTGGGAATATCCCTTTACAGGACACTGCAAAATGGCATGGCCCTTTTTATCTGCTACCACTTTGTCTTATCCTGTGGCTGTGAACTGAAGATCTGGCTATCTACAGTTGTGCACCAGAGGGGACCGCAAGCTACCTATCTGCTATAGTATATTGTCCTCCAGCCTTGTCGGTGGGGCTTATACCTTCGGCCCCCCACCTGAATACAAACTATTTTTTTCCAGTGCTCTCCAAAGACCCTTTCTCCTTATAATTACATCCACAAGTTTGGGACTGGCTTGCTCCCACCTTCTCGCCCCTTTTTGTCCCCTATTCTGCCATGAAGGGAAGTTGCTGAGGATGTATAAGTTGACTATGAATAGCCCAGACCGCCTGTTATTGGGGATGAAGAGCGGACAGGGAGATCATTCAAGGTAAAATCCTTACGTAGTAAATACTCTGCCGTGTCCTGCTCGTAATCTGCGTCCTCCGGAAAATGATCAATTTTCTTGCACATTCCTCTGAAGGCTCCTGCAGGAGAGAGATAACTAGTTATACAAAGGCGGTGACTGTGCCAAAAAAATATTGGAACTTAAAAACTCCGTCTTCAGAGATGAAGGGTCCTGCAAGTCATTAAGGCTACGTTCACATTAGCGTTGCGCGCCGGTGCGTCGGCGACGCAACGGCGACGCAACGCGCGACGCACCAAAAACGCGCGCAAAAACGCTGCGTTTTGCGACGCGTGCGTCGTTTTTTGACGAAAATCGGACGCACGAAAAATGCAACTTGTTGCATTTTCGTGCGTCCGACGCTAGCGTCGAAAACGACGCACATGTCGAAAAACGCAAACAAAAAAACGCACGCGTCCCCTATGTTAAACATAGGGGTGCGTCGCCGCTGCGTCGCTGCTGCGTCGCCGACACAACAGCGACGCACATTAGCGTAACGCTAATGTGAACGTAGCCTTACATGGAAAAAAATAAACACAAAGCAGACGTCATTTTTTTTTTTACTTAACTTTTCACTCAAAAATTTACGTCCTGCCTTAGTATAGAAGTCATGTACTCTCAGCAGCCCGGGTCAGGAGCAGTTAAGCCTTGAGGAGCCGGGATTATTTTACATTACTTATTTCTAGTGTCTTTTGTATATAGGACAACTAGAGTTTTCTTTTAGCCAATATAGAATCAAGGAGACCAAATTTTCTGAAATATTATTGATCTAATATATGCGTGTAAGAGTTTACAAAATCTCGGGGCCTAGTGATGCACTGATCTCAGGGACTCTCCTTGTCCTACCACGTCCAGACTATGACAGATTATGGTCCACCTGGCCATGTGTATAAAGAAACAATCATGGAAGTGGAGTAGAAGAAAATCTGAGATCTTGGCACATCTCAGACTTGGTGCCTTCTATGCTGTATGGGTGTCTATGGACAGTGAATGGAATCAATGAAATTTCAACAAATTCTTGATGCAAACATAACAGCATCATCTGTTAGAAAGCTGAAGGTGAAAAGAGGATGGATTCTACAAATGGATAATGATTAGTGATGAGCGAATATACTCGTTACTCGAGATTTCGCTCGGGTGACCTCCGAGTATTTTTTATTGCTCGGAGATTTAGTTTTTCTTGCCGCAGCTGAACGATTTACATCTGTTAGCCAGCATAAGTACATGTGGGGGTTGCCTCGTTGCTAGGGAATCCCCACATGTACTTATGCTGGCTAACAGATGTAAATCATTCAGCTGCGGCGATGAAAACGAAATCTCCGAGCAATAAAAAATACTCGGAGGTCACCCGAGTGTGCTCGGGAAATCTCGAATAACGAGTATATTCGCTCATCTCTAATAATGATCCTAAACACACGTCACAATCCACAGTAGACGACCTCAAAAGGCACAAGCTGAAGGTTTTACAATGGCCCTCACAGTCCCCTGATCTGAACATCATTGAAAATCCGTGGCTGGACCTCAAAATGGAGGATGCAAGATGACCCAGGAATCTCACAGAACGGGAAGAATTCTCCAAGGAAGAATGGATGAAAATCCCTCAAACAAGAATTGAAAGACTCTTGTCCAGGCTACAAAAAGCGTTTACAAGCTGTGATACTTTCAAAATGGGGCGCTACTAGATAATAAACATGCAGGGAGCCCAAACTATTGCATCAGCCCATTTTCCTTTTTTGTAATTTAATTTGTTTTCCTAGTCATCTAAATACCCTGGCGAAGGAAAAGGGCTTGTTTGCCCCTTGGCACATGGGACACAGGCTCCAGTTGCTCCTCACCAGCCACGCCCATGCAGATCCTCAGCCAGGCCCCTGCGGATCCAATCGTATGTCTCTAGTGTATTAGCTAGCAAACTGCATTAGCCTGGTTTTTCCCTGGTCCTCTCCTAATTCCTGTGTGCCTGCCCAAATTCATCTTCTCTCTTTTCATCTCCAATACTTCACTCTGCAGCTTCTATTTCTCTGGATATAGAATTTCTTCAAGACTTCAAATTAATCCATGAAGCTCAACTCTGTAGGCATTCAGCCGTGAGGACCATGCATGGGAGACACCGAGGTCTTTTATGTATATAAATATTGAAAAACAGCTTTTAGGACTTTTGACATTCGCTTGTAAAAGACTTCTCCATGGAGTTGCTCACGTGGAACCCAAACCAATTTCTGGCTATCATTGCGTCCAAAACAAAAGCGGGACTCATGACCGAAGATGACAAACCTCCATTGTCTCGCTCTGAACCATGGTAACATTTAAGAGCTATGGCGAGAGGTCAATTGAGGACCTGTATCTGGATGTCGCCTCGTAGCCCAATTCATGCAAACATCTGATGGTGCGTGTAGACACTATATGACACATTAGGCTCGGTCCATGACTTCTAATTTCACTTATAGTACAAAATTGATGCCATTCTTAGACTCTAACGAGACCACGTGGCCATAACGAGGCCTTCACGAGGGATCATCATACCGGTTTCCATTTTTTAAAAATCATTTGCATATCATTAACATGTCTACTTATCCTGTGATGTGCTTAAATTTCAAAGTTGAGTATATATTTATAATGTACTAGATGTTGGCCCGATTCAAAAGCTTCGGGTATTCTAGAATATGTATGTATGTATGTATGTTGCGCTGTCAGTGGTGTTTAAATCCCGTACTAATATCGCTGATTGGCTGATATCCGAGACAGACAGACAATTAGACCCTTAGACAACACAATGGCGGCACTTGACAGCAGTGGAGGACAATGATGATTCCAGAATTCGCGGCCTGGCGGCCTCGACCAATCAGAGACGCGGGATTTCCAGGACAGACAGACAGACAGAAAAACCCTTAGACAATTATATATATAGATGTATATACATATAGAGTATTGTGGAAAAGTTTTACGCAGGTGAGAAAATGCTGCAAAGTAAGAAGCTTTCACAAATAGAAGTGCTAATAGTTTATTTTTTTCAGTTCACAAGGTGCACAGTGAATGAGGAAAAGAGAAATCTAAATCATAAATATATTTAATTTCATCAGTTCTTGTCACTTCTACACTGTGGGAGGTTTTTCCAAACATCTTGGAGAACAGATCCCAGATCTTCAGTGTATGAGTCTTGCGCGGATCCTACTGTTTCTCCGGGTAATCCCAGACAGATGTGAGGACTCCGAAGAACTATGTTCAGCATAAGGAAGAGCAAAGAGTCTTGGATGTGATTATTCTGGCCCACAGAGTGATGATCCGGGCCCACAGAGGGATGATCCGGGCCCACAGAGTGGTGATCCGGGCCTACGGAGTGGTGATCCAGCCCCACAGTGTGATGATCTGGCCCCACAGAGTGATGATCCGGGCCCACAGAGTGATGATCCGGGCCCACAGATTGGTGATCCGGGCCTACAGAGTGGTGATCCAGCCCCACAGAGTGATTATCTTGCCCCACAGAGTGATGATCCGGCCCCACAGAGTGATGATCCGGCCCCACAGAGTGATGATCCGGCTACACAGAGTGGTGATCCGGACTGACAGAGTGATGATCCGGCCCCACAGAGCGATGATCCGGGCCAAAGAGAGTGGTGATCCGGACCCACAGAGTGGTGATCCGGACCCACAGAGTGGTGATCCGGACCCACAGAGTGGTGATCCGGACCCACAGAGTGGTGATCCGGACCCACAGAGTGGTGATCCGGACCCACAGAAAAATAATCCGGCTCCACAGAGTGATAATCCAGCCCCACAGAGTGATGATCCGGTCCCACAGAGTGATGATCGGGCGACACAGATTGGTGATCCGGCCCCACAGAGTCCTGATCTCACATCATCCGGTCTGGGATCACATGAAGACACAGAAGGATCCGCACAAGCCGCATACACAGAAGATGTGGGGTCAGTTCTCCAAGATGTTTGGAACAACCTCCTGCCAAGATCCTTCATAAACTGTGTACAAGTGATGAGGAGAAGCGATGAAGGTAAATGCCGGCCACAGCAAATATTGATCTGATTTAGATTTCTCTTTTGTTCATTCATTTTGCATTTGTTCAACTCCTAAAAATAAACTTTACTTTTCTATTTTTTAAAGAATTCTTACTCTGCAGCATTTTCTCCACACCTGCCGATATAGATCATGGACTGGAGGCGGCAGATAGGTAGCAGGTAAAGTATTCCATAGCACAGGTGCAGCACGGGAGAAGTCTTTGGCATTGAAGTGGAGCTTGAGGTGTAACAGTATCATAAATCCCTGATCTCACATTCAGTGCAGGCAGCGTTGTGCCAATGTTATGCTTTGCCCTCCCAATGTATCCTCAGAAGAGAAACACACAGTAAATGACACGCTAAGGACACAATAACTGACATCCACCATATGTTGTCTGCTAGTAACATTCAGAGCTGGAATCAAAATTCTGCTCTCTGCCAACACTTTGTTGATTTTCACACATTACGGCAAAGGACATACTGGGTTTTGGAGATTACCAACTGCTACTAAACTGAGCCACAATTTCATGTAAGGTCAAGCAACCTGAGAGTCCAAGAATGAATGCTGCTTTGGATGTGATTGGAGTACAATTTCCACAACATATTTGCAAAAGAACACAACATTACTAAATAATGCAAAGCCATGAAGACTCCTTAGTAATAGTCCACTCCCCGAAAAACGCCACAGAAGTAATTCCACACTACCGGGATGGGAATGGTTAATAAAACATCAATGCCCCAGTATTAGAGCAGATGTGGGCACCTTCCATTGTGAATGAGGCAGGAAGAGAGGAAAATCGATTCTTTGCCCGAGGGAAGGGCAAACATCACGAGCCCAGCAGGATGTCTGAGTCCCCACTTTTTTGTAGGATTAAGAGGAAAAGTTTACCTTGTGCGGCCGCTGATATCTGCTGCTCACATCTGTTGTGGAATTATGGTCTGTGTCCACACAGATAATAGCTAAGTGAACTGATTAGAAGCACTTCGCCTTCTTATTAAACGGTGTAAGTTTCATTTGGCAGTGCAGGGGTTATTCTGCTCAGTTGAGAGCTCCTGGATCTAAGGTTCTCAGCTGTGCACTGCTGCCCACTCCCATCTCCTGTATAATCTGGGCCCAGGCTAGCACTCATTGTCAGAGTTAGCTTGTGCGGCATGGCTGGAGGTTGTTGTTGATTTTTATAAGAGAAGGCTTTGGTGAATTTATCTGTGACTGCTGCCATGTTATGAGTGTGTGATAATTCCCTTTCTTCTCCTACTTTGGTTTAACCCCATCCTCAACTGCCCGATGCATTCCTCTGTTAGATGTGTGTGTATATTTGTATGATTGGTATTTTGTGATCCCTGTTTGTATTACCGTGTTAGTCTGGTTGGTGTATTCCGATACTCTACTACTCCTCTCTTCCCTGGGTGGGGGAAGGATACAGACTGAGGGCGAATTCAGGAGCTAGGGCAAGGTACGTGGCCCCGGCATCTTCACCATCAGAAGTAATCCGGGGAACAGGGTGAGCTAGGGTGCCCCTAGCATTAGGGACAAGGAAGGAGCCCTTGGTCCTGGGACAACCGACAACAGAGTTGTGACAATAAGTCTGTCCTCTATCTATCTATTTATCTATCTAT
The DNA here is from genome assembly GCF_032444005.1 of Ranitomeya imitator. Lineage (NCBI taxonomy): Eukaryota > Metazoa > Chordata > Amphibia > Anura > Dendrobatidae > Ranitomeya > Ranitomeya imitator. The sequence continues at coordinate 205,964,177 of NC_091288.1, forward strand.
ATCAGTATCTATCTATCTATAGATAGATAGATAGGTAGATAGATAGGTAGATAGATAGATAATAGGTAGATAGAATATTAGAGTTGAAGGGGACCTCCAGGGTCACAGTGTCCACTTCCTGCAGATCTTTTTGTATAGAGACAGGAAAATAAAAGCCGCACTTTTCCATGCAAAGATGGGTGCAAAAACCTGTTACATATAGAAATTTCTAAAAAAAAAATGGGGTCAGCGCTCCAAAGTCAGATGATGAAACAACAAATTTTAATTAGCCCATCTATATACTGTATTCAGTGTTTATATAAATATATACGGTATATCATATGTATTTATCATTGCTGTATGCAGGATATCAATCCAATATTTATACAATCTCTATTTCATGTCTGTACCTATCCACCCGTCCATTCATCTGTCATCTCTTCCTTTCTTTCTCCCGCTCTCGTTTTCACCTCTTACAGTATCTGTCTGTCCGTCCATCTATCTGTATTGTGCTTTACGGTCTCGTACATACATCATCACTGCCATCTTCTCAGTCACCGGTGTCAGTGATGGAATCAGACACCAGCTTCACCTTCCCAGGAGACTTTCCGCCACCAGCTAACTAGCTCTGCCGCCAATATAAGTGGCATATGTCACAGATCGGGGCTGCCTCACATCTCCGCAACCTATTACTTGGACTGAAGAAGCTTCTGTAGTTCCGAGAGGCATGTCACGCAGGATCGGGCCCTCTCATCTCCCCTCTAATTGTGCCCTCAGTGCGGAAAGGTAGATAGGAGACGGAGCAGGTCTCAGCGAGCTTGTGATGTATGGCATAGGAAGAGAGAGTCAATGAGACTATTCCTAATTACATGTGATTGATGGCCACTCCAGTCCATGGACTAACTCATGTCGGAGCCACCAGTCATTGGGATGGTAGTCACTCATCTTACATCTTAGGACGAGGGACCACAGACTGCCTCAGCCATGGCAATTCACTAGGCAACTTTAGTAGATTAACCCTCCGTCACATACAACTGATCTGACAGGCGCTTCTCTTTTACTTTCATTTCTCCTTCCTCACCAGATTGTGAGGAAACCCCCTCCCTCCAGGTAGTCTCCTGTCTCTTGAAGGTCTGTGAAACCTGATATCACAGTTGGATTTCAGAGCTTCAGGGGAGAGGATATAGCTGCACAGATCTCTCAGGCTCATTGTATGTGAATACGTCACATTCAGTAAGGTTGGTATTTTATGTTTTTATTCATCACAATAAAAACATTTGTTTTATGAATGTATAGCACAAAATGTGAGGATATTTCATAGAAATAAAGGAGATTTTATAAAAGAAAGTGTGCTGCTCAGGCATATACAGTAGTTCCCTAACATATTCCTTCTCTTGCTTCAGATTATCTGCTGAAATGGAGAGGAAAATGTACAATTTATCCAAACAACTTGATGTTGAGGAAGTAACAAACATGCTGTTAGATGATAGAGACCTCACACTGAATGAGGATTTAGGAGAGGAAAGTGAGATTGATTCTCATGATGAGGTGGAAGAATGTGTCCTGGATTCTGAAACAGAGCAAGATGGTGACAGTGGTGAGGATGAAGAAGTTGGATCATATTATATTGGAAAAGATAAAAATACTAAATGGAACAAGAAGCCATTCCAGAAAAAACGTAGGGAACTTTTAAACATTATTACTCACCTTCCTGCAGTAATAGGAACTGCACGTAATGCAAAAACTGCAGTTGAATGCTGGAACAGTATATTTACAGATGACATTCTGGACTCTATTGTCACATATACCAACCAATATATAGACATTATAAAGGACAAGTACATCTGCAACAGAACCATCAAGCCCACAGATGAAATAGAACTGCGTGCTTTTTTTGGATTACTGTACCTTGCAGGAGCTTATAGGGCAAATAGACAAAGTTTGGAGGAACTTTGGGGTAAAGATGGGGATGGAGTTGAAAAATTTAGCCTTGTTATGTCCATAAACAGATTCAAGATTCTAATTCGTTGCCTTCGGTTTGACGACAGAACTACCCGAACCGAACGCAAAACACATGACCGACTTGCTCCAATTCGTGATATATTTCAGAGATTTGTTGTAAACTGTAAACAAAGTTATTACCCTGGAGAGAATCTCACTATTGACGAAATGCTCCCTGGTTTTCGTGGTAGATGTGCCTTTCGTCAATATATTCCATCAAAGCCAAACAAATATGGAATAAAAATGTATGCCCTTGTTGATGCCAGTAAGACCTACACTTACAACCTGGAAGTTTATGCAGGAAAACAACCAGAAGGTCCTTACTGTGTGAGCAACAAACCCATTGATGTTGTAAAAAGACTGGCTGAACCCTTATTTGGATCGGGTCGCAATATTACAGCTGACAATTGGTTTACAAGTTGTGATCTGATTGATTATCTGAAAATTCAGAAGCTGTCATATGTGGGAACTGTAAGAAAAAACAAAAGGGAATTGCCGCCACAGTTTGTAAGTGTGAAAGAGAGACAACAGTACAGCAGTATGTTTGCATTCCATAATGGAAAGGCTTTAGTTTCCTATGTACCACATGCCAAAAAAATCGTACTTCTTCTATCAACACTTCATGATGATGCTGCCATCGATCCTGGGACTGGGGCAGAAAAAAAAACGGAGATAATTACATTTTACAATGCCACTAAAGGGGGTGTGGATACAGCAGATCAGATGTGCTCCACTTTCAACGTCAGCAGAAACATCAAACGCTGGCCAATGGTCATATTTTTTGCTATGTTGAATTTGGGTGGTATAAATTCACAAGTAATTTATCTTGAAAACAAGCTTGAACCACTCCGTAGACGATTGTATCTGAAAAAATTGGCCCATGAACTAGTAATTGGAGAGCTACGCAGGAGAAGCGTGAAAACAATCGGTATCCCCTCTCGCCTTCAAGTTCAGCTCAAAAGGTTCCGCCCAGAAGATGATGGTGAAAAGTCACCATCTGCACCACCTCACAAAAGAAGGAGATGCACTACCTGCCAAACGGAAAGCAGAACCAGAAGGCTTTCAAATTATGAATGTCTCAAATGTCATAAAGCAATTTGCCTGACACATGCAAAAATGGTGTGTAATTCTTGCTATTTGCTCTGCAAGTGTGACTTTTCTGGGGAAACCTCAGCATCTACTTCTGATTGAATATGTTTTTAATAGTACTTAAGGTACCTTAAAATTAAGTTTGTGTTCAAAAATTTTCTTTGTACATTTTTTTGAGAGAGTCGAACTGGGGACTATTTGGCGGGAGTTTTGAAAAGTTTGTATTTCATAGTTATTAGTTTTATGTTAAGTAAATGTTTTTTTTGCAACTGATTATGTGTAGTCTCTTTTATTACATCCCTATGAAGGTCACTGATCACTTTTAGAGCACTGAAATTGCAAACATTAGATATTATAGGTATTTTTCCAGCAGGCGCCTGACAGGCACATTTTATGTGAACTCGTTAGTCCGAATATTGTATGTGACGGAGGGTTAAAAGACACCTGCCCCTAGGAGGCGCCATTGGGATTTATTCAATGCCTTATTAATGGAGTGTAAAGGAAGTGCTAGCTAGTGACAGCGTTCTACAGGTTCCAAGAAAGCGGATGCAGCAAGTCTTCAAACAGTATGACGACACATCTTAAGCTTCATGAGGATGCCGGGGCAGTCTTGGGCCTAGGGCCTGAAAACGGTATTGTCACGAGGATATCATGTCCCCCTGGAAGACCTGGAGTTAGACGGTCATGTCGGGTAATGAATCGCAGGTCTTTTTTATACATGGTGTGATATTAAATGAATTTAGTTTATTCTGGTGCTGAAGAGATTAACGACCCTTTCTTTGCTGGTCAGAAACATGCAGCTCCGTTTCAGCTGCTTCTGATCTGGTCATTACCTCTTCCTATATAAACTGACCCGACCTTCTTGTCCCTGCCGGTGAAAGATTTATCTTCCTGTGCTATGTGTTAAAGCTCAGTGCTTGGAGTAGAGTTGTTTTGGAAGTGTTCTGTGGTTTACTGCAGTTCCCATGTAGTTTATTCCTCCCTGTCCCTATCTTCCTCCCTATTGTTGGTTAGTGCTTTTGTATGATAGGGATTTTCTGTTTTCCCTGTTTTGTCTTTGTGACCAGTTTACATTACATTTCTGTTCCATGCGTCTTGGGGTGGGGGAGGGAACAGATCATAGTTTAACAGGAGCATAGTAAGGTCGGAGACTCAGGCCTCTCTACCTTCAAGAGTACCCTAGGGGCAGGGATAGTTAGGGTCCCAGTTCCAGGGACAGTTTGAGGCCCCCTCCCTTACCAAAGACCATCACAAGGTGACATGTATTGAGTAACATAACTCAGTCTCCCCTGTGAGGAAGATGTTGGCCTGGTCTCAGCGAAAGGGAAGGATGGTGGGCCTCAGGGAAGATGTTGTGCCAGATAAAAGGCCCCTGGTAGCAACAGAAGCTGTTGAGGCATGGACAGGTCGGGCAGAATGGAGTGTAGGACTGATAGTACACTGGACAAAGGGACCATGATCTGGAGGGGATTCTGTCTCACCCTGTGCTCCACAACCGATTGTATCCGAATTGCACAGTAAGCCTGAACCTGTTGAACTGGACCTAAAGTCTCCTGTTATGTCTGTAGCTGTATCCGGTCCCATGGACGGGGAGGTAACAAGGACACCCAAACTACAAGTGAGTAAAGAAAGCCCCCCACAGCACATCACACTCAACTCTGATTCCTGTTTAGACGAGGGGTTTCAGGGCAAAGGGAACTCCGTTCTGGGCCACAGCAGCCGTCCCTGCCCCCCTTCAGCAACATGCCAGTACCAGCCAAAGTGCCCCCATAACCAGTGCCAGAGAGAGAGAATTGTCCATACTGCAGCTCTGGAGGAGCTCTCTCTGCTTTTTGAGGCCATTGACTAGAAATTTCTATGACTGGTTTGCTGATTATGATGTGACAACCAATATGGCCGCCATAATAGCAGATAACATTTTCTAGGCCCGATGTTCTGCCCAGGATCATGGTAAACTTGAGCGACAACCAATATGGCCGCCATATGACAATCGCGCTCTCCATTGGGAGTAAATGGGTGCCGCTTTGAAGAGTCAGTCAGCTGGTGGAGACGGTGACACGCGGAGGGCACAGAGTCGTGTTTGTTAGTGATGGCGGAGACGAGCGCTGAGGGGCATTGTACTGTGTATAATTGGGTTCATCCCGTATGAGACGGTACAGAGAGCGCCGTCTCCACTCTCCTACTCCGACCATTGTTAGAATACAATGCCCGGGGTCCGCTCCTTTCTGTCAGTCAGCGAGAGCGCTGAACACGACATGAAAGAGCGCGCAGGCGAGTATTTAAGAGGAGACAGGTAACAGCCCGGCGGAGAGGAAAGATCACAATATTAATTAAAATATGCTGAGTCTGTCAGAGTGCGGGGAGGTAACGCTGCATCGATAACGACCGCCAGTTTCCATAGCAACCATGGCACGACGTATTAGGGAACACTCATGTGCATCTTTCTTACACACAAACTACAAACAGACCGACAGCTGTACACACGAGGGGAGACGACTGGGGGGCGACGCGACGGCCCGCTCAGCCAGGCTCAACCAATCCAGCCCAGAAATGCCACCATGTGCCATAGTGGCCACAACACTGTGGAACATATCAGCCACCCATGTGTATCCACCTGGGTCACAAGTTGTGCCTATGACCGAATTCATCACGCCCCCAAATAAAGACAGACCCCAGGCCAGACCCCCTAAAGAACACACACCCTAAATAACAGACCCAAGGCCAGATCCCCCTAAATGACACCCTCAACAAGACCCCCATAAAGAAATGCAGACCCAGGACCAGACAATAAGAGGACATCAGACCTGACACCCAAAATAACAGACCCCAGGCCAGATCCCCCTAAATGACAGACCCCCTGCAAGACCCCATAAAGAAATGCAGACGCAGGACCAGACAATAAGAGGACATCAGACCTGACGCCGTAAATAACAGACCCCGGGTCAGACCCCCTAAATGACACCCTCAACAAGACCCCCATAAAGAAATGCAGACCCAGGACCAGACAATAAGAGGACATCAGACCTGACGCCCTAAATAACAGACCCCCTAAAGAACAGACACCCTAAATAACAGACCCCTTAAATAACAGACCCAAGGCCAGATCCCCCTAAATGAAAGACCCCCTGCAAGACCCAATAAATAAATACAGACCCACGACCAGACAATAAGAGGACATCAGACCTGATGCCCAAAATAACAGACCCTGGGCCAGATGCCCCTAAATGACAAACCCCAGGCAAGACCCCATAAATAAATACAGACCCAGGACCAGACAATAAGAGGACATCAGACCTGACGCCCTAAATAACAGACCCCCTAAAGAACAGGCACCCTAAATAACAGACCCCTTAAATAACAAACCCAAGGCCAGATCCCCTTAAATGACAGACCCCCTGCAAGACCCCATAAATAAATACAGACCCAGGACCAGACAATAAGAGGACATCAGACCTGACACCCTAAATAACAGACCCCAGGCCAGACCCCCTAAAGAACAGACTCCAGGCCAAACCCCTTAATAACACCCCCAGGTAGGACCCCACAAATAAATACAGACCCCAGACCAGACCCCTCTAATTAAATAGAGACCCCAGACCAAACAATAAACAAATACAGACCCCCTAAATAAAAACAGACCCTGGATCAGACCCATTAATAAATACAGACCCCCGCCCAGACAATAAACAAATACAGACCCTGGAACTGGCCACATAAGTAAAAACAGACCCCAGTCCAAAATCAAATAAAGACCTAAAACCAGACCCCCTCAATAACAGACCCCAGGTCAGACCCCCTAAATAAATACAGACCCCAGAAAATAAATAAATAAATACATACTTCATACCAGACTCCCTAACTGACAGACCCCAGGCCAGACCCCCTAAATAAATACAGACACCAGAAAATAAATACAGATTTCAGACCAGACCCCCTAAATAGCAGACCCTATGTCAGACCCCTAAATAAATACAAACCTCAGACAATAAACAAAGACAGACCAAGGAACGGACCCCCTACAAAAATACAGACCTAGAACAATAAGAGGGTCTCAGTCCTAACGCCCTTAATAATGGACCCCAGACCAGACCCCTAAATAAATGCAGAGGACCCTGCCCCTAGGACCCCTATTTGCCTAATCAGGGCATAAGGACAGAGATTTTCTGCACCAGGTATCATCTTTAGGCTTCGTAGACCCTTAAAGGGGTGGTCCTAACTCATAAAGTGACGACTTATCGTTAGGAAGTGGTTGAACCCCAGCGATGATCGACCCTGTGGGAATAACCCTTTAAGCACAGCATGTTGGGAGTATTTGTGCTTTATATGGCAGCACACCATATGGCGGTGGTACCTATAGTAGGGATAGCATATGGCGGCTGTATATATACATGTACGGATTTTATCTCTTTGCTCCGCTACCAGCACTGTGCCAACCGCGGGGTTAACAATATATTACTAAGTGCTCACCATAACCCGGCTCTCTCTCGGCGGTGATATAGCGGGACTTTACAGCGTCGGTCGCCCCGGGGTTATTTTATTTTAAATCCTCTAATGTGGCTGAATCATTTAAAGGTCACAGTTCTGAAACATGGAGCTTTGCTTTAATACGCCAGCGTTGTGGAAATCTCACACTGATGTGACAGGAGGTCACGCGTGTTCGCAAGCCTCACGCAGCCTGCCTCGTCCCCAAAGACGTGTTAATGTGCTCTTGTGGAGAAGACATCGGGGAAGGCGGGCAGCCATGGGACGTACGTGGGCGTCATGATGGTACGCCAGGGCTGTGATGCGGAAACCTGAACGAGAAGTCACCGCTCATTTCGTGATATTCTGAAGTGTTACATTCTTATTTACACTGCGATTATACATATGGTTGTTTCATTTATCACTTTATTTCAATAGCCAAGCCAGCCCCCTTCTTCATCACTGCTGACTCATAGACAGAAAAGGGGGCTTGCCCACCATTTATTTCAATAACTAAGCCAACCTCCTCTTTGATACCACTACTATAGTTCATAGAAAGAGATGGTGACTGACTGATTGCTCCTTTCAATAGCAAAGCCAGTCCCCTTCTTCATCACTTCTGGTTGAACTTGCCGACTGCTCATTTCAAGACTTAAGCCAACACCCTTATCCAATACCATTGGTTCATAGATAGAGAAGGAGGCAGGCTGCTGATTTCAATAGCCAAGCCAGACCCCTTCTTTGTAACAGATTATTAATAGACTGAGTAGGGGATTTAGTTATTGAAATGAGGGGCTTGCCAACTGTGCATTTCAAGAGCTAAGCCAACCCCCTTATTTAATACCTCTGGTTCATAGACAGAGAGGGGGGCTGGCTGCTGCTTTCAATAGCCAAGCCATACCCCTTCTTTGTCAGATATGATTAACAGATTGAGAAGGGGAATTAGTTATTGAAATGAACCAATCAGCCAGCCCCCTCCATGGAAAGCTCGGGCCATGTGACTACCGACAGGTAACTCTCTCCTCTGTCAAACACAAGAGTAGAAGTGGCACTGCCAATCTGGGGAACAGAGGAGAAACCTAAAGATCGGGGCACCTGGCGTATCTGAAGTATATCAGAACGTTATACAACTCACATTTCTGGGGCTCAGACATGTGCACGCGGAACGTCTACATATTTTGGTGCAGAAAAGAAGCCACGTTTTCACCCTTGGGAACATGAACTAAGATAAAATTCTGCATCAAAATCCATTGTGGCAAAATCTGCAGCAATTACAGGAAGGCAGAGACAGTTATAGACCGCGTCTGCCTTCTCCAGGGGGAGTCTGGCTGTGTCTGACAGCAGCCACTGAATGATCTCCATGCATCTGCTGACTGTGCAATAACATTATAAAACACCACGGCAGAGTTAGGCTATGTTCACACGTCGCGCTTTTACAACCCTTTGTTTGCTGCGTTTTTCTATGTACTGTAGATAACAAGCTGCTGTTTACAGCAAAAGCTATGAGATTTCCAAAATCTCATGCACTTGCTTAGATTTTTTTGCAAAGTGGCTGCGTTTTTGTTTTTTTTTTAATCTGCAGCTTGTCACTTCTTTTATTTTATTTTTTGCAGCTTTTTTTTAAACTATAGAGAGCAACGAGTAAGTGCAAAAACGTAGTGAAAACGCAATGTGTGAACATAGCCTTGTGTGCAGACCATTCAGATGTTTAAAGTCGGATGTGACCTACAAACCAGCAGTTCTGTTTTATCTATTTTTACATATTGATAAAATATACCATATAATTTATTTATTTTTTATTTTATTTAATTTGTTTATTATGTATATATTGTATTATTTAACTATTATTTTATGTACGGTATATATTTTATTATTTCTCTATATTTTTTAATGTATATATTTTATTTATATTTTTAATGTATTTTATTTAAATATTTCATTATTTACATTTTTTGTATGTTTTATTTAGATGTATTTTAATGATGTTTTATATATATATATATATATATACAGTGGGGCAAAAAAGTATTTAGTCAGTCAGCAATAGTGCAAGTTCCACCACTTAAAAAGATGAGAGGCGTCTGTAATTTACATCATAGGTAGACCTCAACTATGGGAGACAAACTGAGAAAAAAAAATCCAGAAAATCACATTGTCTGTTTTTTTAACATTTTATTTGCATATTATGGTGGAAAATAAGTATTTGGTCAGAAACAAACAATCAAGATTTCTGGCTCTCACAGACCTGTAACTTCTTCTTTAAGAGTCTCCTCTTTCCTCCACTCATTACCTGTAGTAATGGCACCTGTTTAAACTTGTTATCAGTATAAAAAGACACCTGTGCACACCCTCAAACAGTCTGACTCCAAACTCCACTATGGTGAAGACCAAAGAGCTGTCAAAGGACACCAGAAACAAAATTGTAGCCCTGCACCAGGCTGGGAAGACTGAATCTGCAATAGCCAACCAGCTTGGAGTGAAGAAATCAACAGTGGGAGCAATAATTAGAAAATGGAAGACATACAAGACCACTGATAATCTCCCTCGATCTGGGGCTCCACGCAAAATCCCACCCCGTGGGGTCAGAATGATCACAAGAACGGTGAGCAAAAATCCCAGAACCACGCGGGGGGACCTAGTGAATGAACTGCAGAGAGCTGGGACCAATGTAACAAGGCCTACCATAAGTAACACACTACGCCACCATGGACTCAGATCCTGCAGTGCCAGACGTGTCCCACTGCTTAAGCCAGTACATGTCCGGGCCCGTCTGAAGTTTGCTAGAGAGCATTTGGATGATCCAGAGGAGTTTTGGGAGAATGTCCTATGGTCTGATGAAACCAAACTGGAACTGTTTGGTAGAAACACAACTTGTCGTGTTTGGAGGAAAAAGAATACTGAGTTGCATCCATCAAACACCATACCTACTGTAAAGCATGGTGGTGGAAACATCATGCTTTGGGGCTGTTTCTCTGCAAAGGGGCCAGGACGACTGATCCAGGTACATGAAAGAATGAATGGGGCCATGTATTGTGAGATTTTGAGTGCAAACCTCCTTCCATCAGCAAGGGCATTGAAGATGAAACGTGGCTGGGTATTTCAACATGACAATGATCCAAAGCACACCGCCAGGGCAACGAAGGAGTGGCTTCGTAAGAAGCATTTCAAGGTCCTGGAGTGGCCTAGCCAGTCTCCAGATCTCAACCCTATAGAAAACCTTTGGAGGGAGTTGAAAGTCCGTGTTGCCAAGCGAAAAGCCAAAAACATCACTGCTCTAGAGGAGATCTGCATGGAGGAATGGGCCAACATACCAACAACAGTGTGTGGCCACCTTGTGAAGACTTACAGAAAACGTTTGACCTCTGTCATTGCCAACAAAGGATATATTACAAAGTATTGAGATGAAATTTTGTTTCTGACCAAATACTTATTTTCCACCATAATATGCAAATAAAATGTTAAAAAAAACAGACAATGTGATTTTCTGGATTTTTTTTTCTCAGTTTGTCTCCCATAGTTGAGGTCTACCTATGATGTAAATTACAGACGCCTCTCATCTTTTTAAGTGCTGGAACTTGCACTATTGCTGACTGACTAAATACTTTTTTGCCCCACTGTATATATATATATATATATATATATATATTGCTATTCTATTTTTATGTATTTATATTTTTTACTTTATGAGATAGATAGATAGATAGATAGATAGATAGATAGATAGATAGATAGATAGATAGATAGATAATAAATAGATAGTAGATAGATAGATGATAGATAGATAATAGATAGATAGATAATAGATAGATAAAAAGATAGAAAAAATTAAGCAGAGAGCAGCACCTATATAACAACAATAGTTGGGTGCAAAGCTTCACGGGTACATAAGCAGCACACCATCATCTTAGTGCAAAAAAAACTATTTTAATAGCCCATTTGAGCGCGACGTTTCGGCTCTGTGTGTGAGCCTTTTTCAAGATACGGTAAATAGATAGATAATAGATAGATAGATAATAGAGAGATAAATAATAGATAGATAATAGATAAATAGATAATAGATGATAGATAGATGATAGATAATAGATAGATAGATAATAGATAGATAGATAGATAATAGATAAATAAATAGATAGATAGATAGATAATAGATAGATAGATAGATAATAGATAGATAGATAGATAGATAATACTGTAGATAGATAGATAATAGATAGATAGATTAGATAAATAGATAGATAGATAGATAGATAGATAAATAGATAGAAAGATAGATAGATAGATAATAGATAGATAGATAATAGATAGATAGATAGATAGATAGATAGATAGATAGATAGATAGATAGATAGATAGATAATACTGTAGATAGATAGATAATAGATAGATAGATTAGATAAATAGATAGATAGAAGATAGATAGATAATAGATTAGATAAAGAGAAACACAGCAGCACATGTACATGAATCTAGGCCATGTGAAAACACAGACAAATATTCAATATGAATTCTACTTCTCAAAAATATTTTTTCCCAAAAAAAAATTTTCAAATTTTTTTTTTCATAAAACATACAGTTATAGATGAAATGAAGATTCTTAGCGCATAAATTGGCCAATTCATGTGTGCCCATCAACCAGGGCAAGGTGATCTCCCTCTGATGGGTCCTACTCTACCGTACATGCCACTCTTGGCCACCAGCCTACAACTCTGGACAAAACATGTCACTGAGAGCTAAACCTATTGGCCAATGTATGCGCTAAGAATCTTCATTTCATCTATAACTGTAAGTTTTATGAAAAAAAAATTTTGGAATTTTTTTTTTTTTTTTAAATATTTTTGAGAAGTAGAATTCATATTGAATATTTGTCTGTGTTTTCACATGGCCTAGATTCATGTACATGTGCTGCTGTGTTTCTCTTTGTCTATATGATGCAGCTTGCACGTGTTCACATTAGGAGTGCTGGTTGGATTTTTTTCTCTATTAGATAATAGATAGATAGATAGATAGATAGATAGATAGATAGATAGATAGATAGATGATAGATAGATAGATAGATAGATAGATAGATAGATAGATAGATAGATAATAGATAGATAGATAGATAGATAGATAGATAGATAGATAGATGATAGATAGATAGATAGATAGATAGATAATAGATAGATAATAGATAGATAGATGATAGATAGATAGATAGATAGATAGATAGATAATAGATAGATAATAGATAGATAATAGATAGATAGATGATAGATAGATAGATAGATAGATAGATAGATAGATAGATAGATAGATAGATGATAGATAGATAGAAGATAGATAGATAGATAGATAGATGATAGATAGATAGATAGATAGATAGATAGATAGATAGATAGATAGATAGATAGATAATAGATAGATAGATAGATGATAGATAGATAGATAGATAGATAGATAGATAGATAGATAGATAGATAATAGATAGATAGATAATAGATAGATAGATAGATGATAGATAGATAGATAGATAGATAGATAGATAGATAGATAGATGATAGATAGATAGATAGATAGATAGATAGATAGATAGATAATAGATAGATAGATAGATAGATAGATGATAGATAGATAGATAGATAGATAGATAGATAGATAGATAGATAGATAATAGATAGATAGATAGATGATAGATAGATAGATAGATAGATAGATAGATAGATAGATAGATAATAGATAGATAGATAATAGATAGATAGATGATAGATAGATAGATAGATGATAGATAGATAGATATATAGATAATAGATAGATAGATAGATAGATAGATAGATAATAGATAGATAGATAGATGATAGATAGATAGATAGATAGATAGATAGATAGATAGATAGATAGATAGATAATAGATAGATAGATAATAGATAGATGGATAGATAGAAAGATAGATAGATAGATAGATGATAGATAGATAGATAGATAGATAGATAGATAGATAGATAGATAGATAGATAGATAGACCTCGTGCTGTTATCACCAACTGAGAAAGGCCTCCAAGATCATCTGAAAATCCTAGAGACCTTCAGCAGCACATGGGCACTGCCAATCAACGAGAAAAAAACTAATATCATGGTGTTCCAGAAAAGAAAGCAGAAACCCACTGGCAATCCTACCTTTATGATAGACAACCGTCCACTTACTGAAACCAACAGGTACACCTACCTGGGCCTAGAACTCAGCCAGTCAGGGAGCTTCAAGCAAGCCATAGAGTCACTAAAAGACAAGGCATCCAAAGCCTTCTATGCCATCAGAAGGCGTCTGTACCACCTCAAGGCACCAGTAACCGTATGGCTAAAAATTTTTGACTCCATCATTGCCCCAATTCTTCTATACGGTAGTGAGGTCTGGGGCCCAGTCTCATACCCAAACTGGTCAAAGTGGGACGCTGGGCCGACAGAAATATTCCACCTAGAGTTCTGCAAGCATCTTCTCCAAGTCCATCGGAGCACATCAAATAGCGCCTGCCGAGCAGAGCTGGGCAGATTCCCACTACACATCGCAATAAAGAAGAAGGCGCTGTCATTCAAGGCTCATCTACAAAGTAGCAGTCCCAGCTCCTACCATCACAAAGCCTTCCTACACCAGGAAGCCTCAGGAAGCCTCCCAAGGAAAAGTACCCAAAGCCAGTCTGACCAAGCCATCAACCCCCATGGCCTGACAAAAGGTGAAATCCAGAAAATGGTACACAAAGTCAAAGAGGAATATCTCAGCATCTGGAGGAACGACATAAACAAATCCCAGAAACTGACAATATACCAGAATCTACAGAGGGAGTACAAACTGGCCCCATATCTAGAGAAACTAGAAAACCCCAAAGATCGACAGATCCTGAGCCGGTACAGACTGAGCGCCCACAGCCTACTCATCGAATCCGGGCGGCACCGACAGAACTACAAGCCTCGAGAGAACAGACTCTGCCAGCAGTGCCCCCAGGAGGCCGTGGAGGATGAGGCCCACTTCCTGCTGAGGTGCCCCAAATACTCCGCAGTGAGGGACACTCACTTCAAGAGGCTGTCTGATCTCCTCCCAGATTTCACCTCCAAGGAGGAGGAAGAGAAACTGCTGATAATACTGGGGGAAGAGGAAAGTGCAGTGGCCGTAGCAGCGGAATATGTCAGTGCCTGCCACAGACTAAGAGGAGCCTGATATGTCATGGACTCCCGTACCCCAACACTGGACATATCCCTATCCCCCGACTAAAGAGCCCGATATGTCATGGACTCCTATACCCCACCCTGGAAACATCCCCTATCCTCTAAAAGGAATTTGATATTCCCTGGACCTCTATATGCCCCCCCTCCCCCACCCCTGTATTTTTACCATATGCTTTGGCAATGCTAACATGTACTTAGTCCTGCCAATAAAGCTCATTTGAATTTGAATTTGATAGATAGATAGATAGATAGATAATAGATAGATAGATAATGGATAGATAGATAGATGATAGATAGATAGATAATAGATAGATAGATAGATAGATAGATAGATAGATAGATAGATAGATAGATAGATAGATAATAGATAGATACAGTTAGGGCCAGAAATATTTGGACAGTGACACAATTTTCGTGAGTTGGGCTCTGCATGCCACCACATTGGATTTGAAATGAAACCTCTACAACAGAATTCAAGTGCAGATTGTAACGTTTAATTTGAAGGGTTGAACAAAAATATCTGATAGAAAATGTAGGAATTGTACACATTTCTTTACAAACACTCCACATTTTAGGAGGTCAAAAGTAATTGGACAAATAAACATAACCCAAACAAAATATTTTTATTTTCAATATTTTGTTGCAAATCCTTTGGAGGCAATCACTGCCTTAAGTCTGGAACCCATGGACATCACCAAACGCTGGGTTTCCTCCTTCTTAATGCTTTGCCAGGCCTTTACAGCCGCAGCCTTCAGGTCTTGCTTGTTTGTGGGTCTTTCCATCTTAAGTCTGGATTTGAACAAGTGAAATGCATGCTCAATTGGGTTTAGATCTGGAGATTGACTTGGCCATTGCAGAATGTTCCACTTTTTGGCACTCATGAACTCCTGGGTAGCTGTGGCTGTATGCTTGGGGTCATTGTCCATCTGTACTATGAAGCGCCGTCCAATCAACTTTGCAGCATTTGGCTGAATCTGGGCTGAAAGTATATCCCGGTACACTTCAGAATTCATCCGGCTACTCTTGTCTGCTCTTATGTCATCAATAAACACAAGTGACCCAGTGCCATTGAAAGCCATGCATGCCCATGCCATCACGTTGCCTCCACCATGTTTTACAGAGGATGTGGTGTGCCTTGGATCATGTGCCGTTCCCTTTCTTCTCCAAACTTTTTTCTTCCCATCATTCTGGTACAGGTTGATCTTTGTCTCATCTGTCCATAGAATACTTTTCCAGAACTGAGCTGGCTTCTTGAGGTGTTTTTCTGTCTATTTTTGGTATTGATGAATGGTTTGCATCTAGATGTGAACCCTTTGTATTTACTGTCATGGAGTCTTCTCTTTACTGTTGACTTAGAGACAGATACACCTACTTCACTGAAAGTGTTCTGGACTTCAGTTGATGTTGTGAACGGGTTCTTCTTCACCAAATTAAGTATGCGGCAATCATCCACCACTGTTGTCATCCGTGGACGCCCAGGCCTTTTTGAGTTCCCAAGCTCACCAGTCAATTCCTTTTTTCTCAGAATGTACCCAACTGTTGATTTTGCTACTCCAAGCATGTCTGCTATCTCTCTGATGGATTTTTTCTTTTTTTCAGCCTCAGGATGTTCTGCTTCACCTCAATTGAGAGTTCCTTTGACCGCATGTTGTCTGCTCACAGCAACAGCTTCCAAATGCAAAACCACACACCTGGAATCCACCCCTGACCTTTTAACTACTTCATTGATTACAGGTTAACGAGGGAGATGCCTTCAGAGTTAATTGCAGCCCTTAGAGTCCATTGTCCAATTACTTTTGGTCCCTTGAAAAAGAGGACGCTATGCATTACAGAGCTATGATTCCTAAACCCTTTCTCCGATTTGGATGTGGAAACTATCATATTGCAGCTGGGAGTGTGCACTTTCAGCCCATATTATATATATAATTGTATTTCTGAACATGTTTTTGTAAACAGCTAAAATAACAAAACTTGTGTCACTGTCCAAATATTTCTGGCCCTAACTGTAGATAGATAATAGATAGATAGATGATAGATAGATAGATAGATAGATAATAGATAGATAGATAATAGATAGATGGATAGATAGAAAGATAGATAGATAGATGATAGATAGATAGATAGATAGATAGATAGATAGATAGATAGATAGATAATAGATAGATAGATAATAGATAGATAGATAGATGATAGATAGATAGATAATAGATAGATAGATAGATAGATAGATAGATAGATAGATAGATAGATAGATAGATGATAGATAGATAGATACAGTGGGGCAAAAAAGTATTTAGTCAGTCAGCAATAGTGCAAGTTCCACCACTTAAAAAGATGAGAGGCGTCTGTAATTTACATCATAGGTAGACCTCAACTATGGGAGACAAACTGAGAAAAAAAAATCCAGAAAATCACATTGTCTGTTTTTTTAACAATTTATTTGCATATTATGGTGGAAAATAAGTATTTGGTCAGAAACAAAAAATCAAGATTTCTGGCTCTCACAGACCTGTAACTTCTTCTTTAAGAGTCTCCTCTTTCCTCCACTCATTACCTGTAGTAATGGCACCTGTTTAAACTTGTTATCAGTATAAAAAGACATCTGTGCACACCCTCAAACAGTCTGACTCCAAACTCCACTATGGTGAAGACCAAAGAGCTGTCAAAGGACACCAGAAACAAAATTGTAGCCCTGCACCAGGCTGGGAAGACTGAATCTGCAATAGCCAACCAGCTTGGAGTGAAGAAATCAACAGTGGGAGCAATAATTAGAAAATGGAAGACATACAAGACCACTGATAATCTCCCTCCATCTGGGGCTCCACGCAAAATCCCACCCCGTGGGGTCAGAATGATCACAAGAACGGTGAGCAAAAATCCCAGAACCACGCGGGGGGACCTAGTGAATGAACTGCAGAGAGCTGGGACCAATGTAACAAGGCCTACAATAAGTAACACACTACGCCACCATGGACTCAGATCCTGCAGTGCCAGACGTGTCCCACTGCTTAAGCCAGTACATGTCCGGGCCCGTCTGAAGTTTGCTAGAGAGCATTTGGATGATCCAGAGGAGTTTTCGGAGAATGTCCTATGGTCTGATGAAACCAAACTGGAACTGTTTGGTAGAAATACAACTTGTCGTGTTTGAAGGAAAAAGAATACTGAGTTGCATCCATCAAACACCATACCTACTGTAAAGCATGGTGGTGGAAACATCATGCTTTGGGGCTATTTCTCTGCAAAGGGGCCAGGACGACTGATCCGGGTACATGAAAGAATGAATGGGGCCATGTATCGTGAGATTTTGAGTGCAAACCTCCTTCCATCAGCAAGGGCATTGAAGATGAAACGTGGCTGGGTCTTTCAACATGACAATGATCCAAAGCACACCGCCAGGGCAACGAAGAAGTGGCTTCGTAAGAAGCATTTCAAGGTCCTGGAGTGGCCTAGCCAGTCTCCAGATCTCAACCCTATAGAAAACCTTTGGAGGGAGTTGAAAGTCCGTGTTGCCAAGCGAAAAGCCAAAAACATCACTGCTCTAGAGGAGATCTGCATGGAGGAATGGGCCAACATACCAACAACAGTGTGTGGCAACCTTGTGAAGACTTACAGAAAACGTTTGACCTCTGTCATTGCCAACAAAGGATATTTTACAAAGTATTGAGATGAAATTTTGTTTCTGACCAAATACTTATTTTCCACCATAATATGCAAATAAATTGTTAAAAAAACAGACAATGTGATTTTCTGGATTTTTTTTTCTCAGTTTGTCTCCCATAGTTGAGGTCTACCTATGATGTAAATTACAGACGCCTCTCATCTTTTTAAGTGGTGGAACTTGCACTATTGCTGACTGACTAAATACTTTTTTGCCCCACTGTATATAGATAATAGATAGATAGATAGATAATAGATAGATAGATAGATGATAGATAGATAGATAGATAGATAATAGATAGATAGATAATAGATAGATGGATAGATAGAAAGATAGATAGATATATGATAGATAGATAGATAGATAGATAGATAGATAATAGATAGATAGATAATAGATAGATAGATAGATAGATGATAGATAGATAGATAGATAGATAGATAGATAGATAGATAGATAGATAGATAGATAGATAATAGATAGATAGATAATAGATAGATAGATAATAGATAGATAGATAGATAGATAATAGATAGATAGATAGAAAGATAGATAGATAGATAGATAGATAGATAATAGATAGATAGATAGATAGATAGATAGATAGATAGATAGATAATAGATAGATAGATAATAGATAGATAGATAATAGATAGATAGATAGATGATAGATAGATAGATAATAGATAGATAGATAATAGATAGATAGATAGATGATAGATAGATAGATAGATAGATGATAGATAGATAGATAGATAGATAGATAATAGATAGATAGATAATAGATAGATAGATAATAGATAGATAGATAGATAATAGATAGATAGATAGATAGATGATAGATAGATAGATAGATAATAGATAGATAGATAGATAATAGATAGATAGATAGATAGATGATAGATAGATAGATAGATAATAGATAGATAGATAGATAGATAGATAGATAGATAATAGATAGATAGATAGATGATAGATAGATAGATTAGATAATAGACAATAAATAGATAATAGATGATAGAGAGATGATAATAGATAATAAATAATAGATAGATGATAGTAGATAGATAATAAATAATAGATAATAGATAAATAATAGATATAACTTTACCTTATTTTTCTGTATGGAGAATCTGTTGTATTTCATGCAGATAGTAACATTTCACATCACCAGTGAACTCGGCAGGAGCAGCAATCAGGCAGAACTAGGCCGAGGTTAATATGGCAGAAAAAATGCAACACTGGAAAACAAGCAGCCCGACAGTGATGGAGGCGCAGAGAGGGGATAGCCAAAAAAAGGGAGAACCAGAGTTTGAAGGAGTTGTGCTGTCAGGGATGGTGATGGCCGCCTCTGGGGGCCCCGTGTAACACTCTCCTCAGGTCACATGCTGGCATGATTGGCATACTTATCACCCATAATAACATGCTTCTATGAGCAGAACACACGATTGGGAGCTTAAAAGCCTTTGATGTCAGATAAAAGGGGAAATATTTAGCAAATATTGGTCTAAACTGAAATATATGAAGGGAGCACAGACCAGTCAGTAATTCTTTCCTAAAAAGGAACAGTACATTCAACAAACTTTGCATAAATCAATAGTACAAGCAAATATGAGAAACTTTGTAATATATCTTATTAGAAAAATCAGATTATTTCTCCACGTATGAGCCACTTCTTCACCCGCTTCGTTAATTCATCATCTTCATCAATGCTAAAAACAAGCAAACTGCTAAACTGCATTATTTTCCAAACAAGATGGAAAGGGAAAGGTGTGGAGATGTGGGGAGCAGTGTCTGAATACAGGCAGAAGGAGACACAGAAAGATTGTGCTGAGCTTTAGAACAAGAGCTGGATTCTCAGCTACACTGCTCAATACTGCTGTATGATGTTCTCTATGCTGCTTCTGACCAAATACAACATAGAAACAGGAGAGCACGAATCCCTCGTGTCTGTGTTTGGGAGACATCATAGCAGGCTAATCTCACACCAGGAGATTGATTTTTTTTTTTTTTTAGCCACATTTTTTAAAATGGTGCAGCAGTTTGTGAATTTTGAGTAAGGTAAAAAAATGCTCGATGTCTTGTACCTTTTTTAGCTCTTTTTTTCGAACATATGTAATATAGGCTTTAAATATGGCGCAAATGAAAAACACCAAAAACTAGCAAAAAAAAGGCATAAATGTATTAATGGATTGGGACGGAACTCAGGTTTTTTCCATTATCCCTTATCTAGAGTGCGAACATTTTTCCGTCATAGATACAGTTGTATGAAAAAGTGTTTGCCCCCTTCCTGATTTCCTATTCTGTTGCATATTTGTGACACTTAAATGTTTCAGATCACCAAACAATTGTAAATATTAGACAAAGAGAACACAAGTAACACAAAATGCATTTTTTAAATGAAGGTCTTTATTATTAAGGGAAAAAGAAATCCAAACCTACAGGGCCCAATGTGAAAAAAATTATTGCCCCTCCCCCTTAAAACTTAAATTAACTGTGGTTTGTTACATCTTTGGGAAGCTGAGTTCATATTCCCTAGCCACACCCAGGCTTGATTACTGCCACACCTGTTCTCAATCAAGAAATAACTTACATAGGACCTGCCTGACAAAGTGAAGTGACCAAAAGAACCTCAAAAGCTAGACATCATGCCACGATCCAAAGAAATTCTGGAACAAATGAGAAGCAAAGTAATTGAGACCTATCAGTCTGGAAAAGGTTATAAAGCCATTTCTAAATCTTTGGGACTCCAGTGAACTCCAATGAGAGTCATTATCCACAAATGGCGAAAACATGGAACAGTGATGAATCTTCCCAGGCATAGCTAAATGACCAAAATTACCCCAAGAACACAGTGACGACTCATCTAAGAGGTTACAAAAGACCCCACAAAAACATCCAAAGAACTGCAGACCTCTCTAGCCTCAGTTAAAGGGAACCTGTCACCTGAATTTGGCGGGACTGGTTTTGGGTCATATGGGCGGAGTTTTCGGGTGTTTGATTCACCCTTTCCTTACCTGCTGGCTGAATGCTGGCTGCAATATTGGATTGAAGTTCATTCTCTGTCCTCCATAGTACACGCCTGCGCAAAGCAATCTTGCCTTGCGCAGGCGTGTACTACAGAGGACAGAGAATGAACTTCAATCCAATATTTCGGCCAGCATGCAGCCAGCAGGTAAGGAAAGGGTGAATCAAACACCCGAAAACTCCGCCCATATGACCCAAATCCAGTCCCGCCAAATTCAGGTGACAGAGTCCCTTTAAGGTCAGTGTTCATGACCACCATAAGAAAGAGACTGGGCAAAAAAAGACGTGCATTGCAGAGTTTCAGGACGAAAACCCCTGTTGAGCAATAAAAACATAAAGACTTGTCTCAGTTTTGCCAGAAAACATCTTGAAGATCCCCAAGACTTTTGGGAGAATACTCTGTGGACTGACGAGACAAAAGTTTAACTTTTTAGACAATGTATGTCCCATTACATCTGGTGTAGAACACAGCATTTCAGAAAAGGAACATCATACCAACAGTAAAATATGGTGGTGGTAGTGTGATGGTCTTGGGCTGTTTTGCTGCTTCAGGACCTGGAGGACTTACTGTAGTAAATGGAACCATGAATTCTGCTGTCTACCAAAAAATCCTGAAGGAGAACGTCCAGCCATCTGTTAGTGACCTCAAGCTAAAGCGCACTTGGTTTATGCAGCAGGACAATGATCCAAAACACACCAGCAAGTCCAACTCTGAATGGCTTAAGAAAAACAAAATTAAGACTTTGGAGTGGCCTAGTCAAAGTCCTGACTTTAATCTGATTGAGATGCTGCGGCACGATCTTAAAAAGTCGGTTCATGCTCGGAAACCTCCAATATGGCTGAATTACAACAATTCTGCAAAGATGATTGGCCAAAATTCCTCCAGAGCGTTGTAAAAGACTCATTGCCAGTAATTACGCTTGATTGCAGTTGTTGCCGCTAAGGGCGGCCCAACCAATTATTAGGTTTAGAGGGCAATCACTTTTTTCACACAGCGCCCTGTAGGTTTGGATTTCTTTTTCCATAAATGATAAAGACCTTCATTTAGAAACTGCATTTTGTGTTACTTATGTTATTGTTGTGTAATATTTACATTTGTTTGATGATCGGAAACATTAAAGTGTGACAAACATGTAAAAGAATAGGAAATCAGGAAGGGGGCAAACACTTTTTCACACCACTGTAGATGGGGAGTTTTTGTGACAATTACATGAGAAATAAAGTTTTCCCCGTGACATAACCGAGACTCGTCCTGCTGATATTCGGGGGGTTACCTCGCACCCACGTTACTGTCCTAATAAATCTGAGCCTGGCATTGAGCGGCTCACGCGCTCCGCAGCTTCCCGTCTCGCTCCCTGGTGTACACAGAAATTAACAGCAGTCAGTAATAAGATCAACTCAATCTCTTCATTACTTTCCAATAAACCAATTTCCTAAAACCTGTCTGCAGCGCACTGATATGTGCACTCAGCTAATGGGGGCATTAGTCCGCCACGCCGGCACGTGTTTAGAGGATTGCTTTATGGGTGGCAGAGATTAAAGATGCCGACTGCAATTTCCTAATATCTCCTTTTGCGTACTAACCATTTGCGTCCAAACAAATATCTTCACTATCTGTAAGGAAATTAATCCTTTTTAGTGAGGAAAATCATAAAAACTGCTGTGTGGGAGTGAGCTGCAGTATCGGGCATAGCCACAGCCATATGTATGGCGCTATAATGAAGGCACTGTTGACTTCTACATTCACAGGAGTAGCGCGAGTCAGACCACCACCGATCATGTAATTATGGTCTATGCTAATGAGCAGAAACCCCTTTATAGCATCCTTATAGAAAGGGATTGAGCAACTATAACTCCCAGTATGCCCTGACCGCCTCCCATATATAACAGCCACCAGTCTGGATAATTATTACAGGTTTATCAGATATTCATTCTCTAAAGTTTCAGCTGCTGACATGAAAATCTCACACCTGGAAAACCAGTGTGTGACCGGTGACCCCACAATGCCTGCAGCATGGCGGCGTCACAGGGGCCACGAGGGATCCCAGCTCCAACAGTACCTGCAGCATGGCGGCATCACAGGGGCCACGAGGGGTCGCAGCTCCAACAGTACCTGCAGCGTAGCGGCATCACAGGGGCCACGAGGGATCGCAGCTCCAACAGTACCTGCAGCATGGCAGCATCACAGGGGCCACGAGGGGTCGCAGCTCCAACAGTACCTGCAGCATGGCGGCATCACAGGGGCCACGAGGGGTCGCAGCTCCAACAGTACCTGCAGCATGGCGGCATCACAGGGGCCACAAGGGGTCGCAGCTCCAACAGTACCTGCAGCATGGCGGCGTCACAGGGGCCACGAGGGGTCGCAGCTCCAACAGTACCTGCAGCATGGCGGCATCACAGGGGCCACGAGGGGTCGCAGCTCCAACAGTACGTGCAGCATAGCGGCGTCACAGGGGCCATGAGAGGTCGCAGCTCCAACAGTACCTGCAGCATGGCGGCGTCACAGGGGCCACGAGGGGTCGCAGCTCCAACAGTACCTGCAGCATGGCGGCGTCACAGGGGCCACGAGGGGTCGCAGCTCCAACAGTACCTGCAGCATGGCGGCGTCACAGGGGCCACGAGGGATCGCAGCTCCAACAGTATCTGCAGCATGGCGGCATCACAGGGGCCACGAGGGGTTTGCAGCTCCAACAGTACCTGCAGCATGGCGGCGTCACAGGGGCCACGAGGGGTCGCACTCCAACAGTACCTGCAGCATGGCGGCATCACGGGGCCACGAGGGGTCGCAGCTCCAACAGTACGTGCAGCATGGCGGTGTCACAGGGGCCATGAGAGGTCGCAGCTCCAACAGTACCTGCAGCATGGCGACATTACAGGGGCCACGAGGGGTCGCAGCTCCAACAGTACCTGCAGCATGGCGGCGTCACAGGGGCCACGAGGGGTCGCAGCTCCAGCAGTACCTGCAGCATGGCAGCGTCACAGGGGCCACAAAGGGTTGCAGCTCCAACAGTACCTGCAGCATAGCCGCTTCACAAGGGCCACAAGGGGTCGCAGCTCCAACAGTACCTGCAGCATGGCGGCGTCACAGGGGCCACGAGAGGTGGCAGCTCCAACAGTACCTGTAGCATGGCGGCGTCACAGGGGCCACGAGGGGTCGCAGCTCCAACAGTACCTGCAGCATGGCGGCGTCACAGGGGCCACGAGGGGTCGCAGCTCCAACAGTACCTTCAGCATGGCGGCGTCACAGGGGCCATGAGAGGTCGCAGCTCCAACAATACCTGCAGCATAGCGGCATCACAGGGGCCACGAGGGCTCGCAGCTCCAACAGTACCTGCAGCATGGCGGCATCACAGGGGCCACGAGGGGTCGCAGCTCCAACAGTACCTGCAGCATGGCGGCATCACAGGGGCCACGAGGGGTCGCAGCTCCAACAGTACCTGCAGCATGGCGGCGTCACAGGGGCCACGAGGGGTCGCAGCTCCAACAGTACCTGCAGCATGGCGGCATCACAGGGGCCACGAGGGGTCGCAGCTCCAACAGTACGTGCAGCATAGCGGCGTCACAGGGGCCATGAGAGGTCGCAGCTCCAACAGTACCTGCAGCATGGCGGCGTCACAGGGGCCACGAGGGGTCGCAGCTCCAACAGTACCTGCAGCATGGCGGCGTCACAGGGGCCACGAGGGATCGCAGCTCCAACAGTACCTGCAGCATGGCGGCATCACAGGGGCCACGAGGGGTCGCAGCTCCAACAGTACCTGCAGCATGGCGGCATCACAGGGGCCACGAGGGGTCGCAGCTCCAACAGTACGTGCAGCATGGCGGCGTCACAGGGGCCATGAGAGGTCGCAGCTCCAACAGTACCTGCAGCATGGCGACATTACATGGGCCACGAGGGGTCGCAGCTCCAGCAGTACCTGCAGCATGGCGGCGTCACAGGGGCCACGAGGGGTCGCAGCTCCAGCAGTACCTGCAGCATGGCAGCGTCACAGGGGCCACAAAGGGTTGCAGCTCCAACAGTACCTGCAGCATAGCCGCTTCACAGGGGCCACAAGGGGTCGCAGCTCCAACAGTACCTGCAGCATGGCGGCGTCACAGGGGCCACGAGAGGTGGCAGCTCCAACAGTACCTGTAGCATGGCGGCGTCACAGGGGCCACGAGGGGTCGCAGCTCCAACAGTACCTGCAGCATGGCGGCGTCACAGGGGCCATGAGAGGTCGCAGCTCCAACAATACCTGCAGCATAGCGGCATCACAGGGGCCACGAGGGGTCGCAGCTCCAACAGTACCTGCAGCATGGCGGCATCACAGGGGCCACGAGGGGTCGCACCTCCAACAGTACCTGCAGCATGGCGGCATCACAGGGGCCACGAGGGGTCGCAGCTCCAACAGTACCTGCAGCATGGCGGCGTCACAGGGGCCACGAGGGGTCGCAGCTCCAACAGTACCTGCAGCATGGCGGCATCACAGGGGCCACGAGGGGTCGTAGCTCCAACAGTACGTGCAGCATAGCGGCGTCACAGGGGCCATGAGAGGTCGCAGCTCCAACAGTACCTGCAGCATGGCGGCATCACAGGGGCCACGAGGGGTCGCAGCTCCAGCAGTACCTGCAGCATGGCAGCGTCACAGGGGCCACAAAGGGTTGCAGCTCCAACAGTACCTGCAGCATAGCCGCTTCACAGGGGCCACAAGGGGTCGCAGCTCCAACAGTACCTGCAGCATGGCGGCGTCACAGGGGCCACGAGAGGTGGCAGCTCCAACAGTACCTGTAGCATGGCGGCGTGACAGGGGCCACGAGGGGTCGCAGCTCCAACAGTACCTTCAGCATGGCGGCGTCACAGGGGCCATGAGAGGTCGCAGCTCCAACAATACCTGTAGCATAGCGGCATCACAGGGGCCACGAGGGGTCGCAGCTCCAACAGTACCTGCAGCATGGCGGTGTCACAGGGGCCACGAGGGGTCGCAGCTCCAACAGTACCTGCAGCATGGCGGCATCACAGGGGCCACGAGGGGTCGCAGCTCCAACAGTACGTGCAGCATAGCGGCGTCACAGGGGCCATGAGAGGTCGCAGCTCCAACAGTACCTGCAGCATGGCGGCGTCACAGGGGCCACGAGGGGTCGCAGCTCCAACAGTACCTGCAGCATGGTGGCATCACAGGGGCCACGAGGGATCGCAGCTCCAACAGTACCTGCAGCATGGCGGCATCACAGGGGCCACGAGGGGTCGCAGCTCCAACAGTACCTGCAGCATGGCGGCATCACAGGGGCCACGAGGGGTCGCAGCTCCAACAGTACGTGCAGCATGGCGCGTCACAGGGGCCATGAGAGGTCTCAGCTCCAACAGTACCTGCAGCATGGCGACATTACAGGGGCCACGAGGGGTCGCAGCTCCAACAGTACCTGCAGCATGGCGGCATCACAGGGGCCACGAGGGGTCGCAGCTCCAGCAGTACCTGCAGCATGGCGGCGTCACAGGGGCCACGAGGGGTCGCAGCTCCAACAGTACCTGCAGCATGGCGGCATCACAGGGGCCACGAGGGGTCGCAGCTCCAACAGTACGTGCAGCATAGCGGCGTCACAGGGGCCATGAGAGGTCGCAGCTCCAACAGTACCTGCAGCATGGCGGCGTCACAGGGGCCACGAGGGGTCGCAGCTCCAACAGTACCTGCAGCATGGTGGCGTCACAGGGGCCACAAGGGATCGCAGCTCCAACAGTACCTGCAGCATGGCGGCATCACAGGGGCCACGAGGGGTCGCAGCTCCAACAGTACCTGCAGCATGGCGGCGTCACAGGGGCCACGAGAGGTGGCAGCTCCAACAGTACCTGTAGCATGGCGGCGTCACAGGGGCCACGAGGGGTCACAGCTCCAACAGTACCTGCAGCTTGGCGGCATCACAGGGGCCACGAGGGGTCGCAGCTCCAACAGTACCTGCAGCATGGCGGCATCACAGGGGCCACGAGGGGTCGCAGCTCCAACAGTACGTGCAGCATGGCACGTCACAGGGGCCATGAGAGGTCTCAGCTCCAACAGTACCTGCAGCATGGCGACATTACAGGGGCCACGAGGGGTCGCAGCTCCAACAGTACCTGCAGCATGGCGGCATCACAGGGGCCACGAGGGGTCGCAGCTCCAGCAGTACCTGCAGCATGGCGGCGTCACAGGGGCCACAAAGGGTTGCAGCTCCAACAGTACCTGCAGCATAGCCGCTTCACAGGGGCCACAAGGGGTCGCAGCTCCAACAGTACCTGCAGCATGGCGGCGTCACAGGGGCCACGAGAGGTGGCAGCTCCAACAGTACCTGTAGCATGGCGGCGTCACAGGGGCCACGAGGGGTCGCAGCTCCAACAGTACCTGCAGCATGGCGGCGTCACAGGGGCCACGAGGGGTCGCAGCTCCAACAGTACCTTCAGCATGGCGGCGTCACAGGGGCCACGAGAGGTCGCAGCTCCAACAATACCTGCAGCATAGCGGCATCACAGGGGCCACGAGGGGTCGCAGCTCCAACAGTACCTGCAGCATGGCGGCATCACAGGGGCCACGAAGGGTCCCTTCTCCAACAGTACCTGCAGCATGGTGGCATCACAAGGGCCATGAGGGGTCACAGCTCCAACAGTACCTGCAGCTTGGCAGCATTACAGGGGCCACAAGGGGTCGCAGCTCCAACAGTACCTGCAGCATGGCGGCGTCACAGGGGCCATGAGGGGTTGCAGCTCCAACAGTACCAACAGCATGGTGGCATCACAGGGGCCACGAGGGGTCACAGCTCCAACAGTACCTGTAGCATGGCGGCATCACAGGGGCCACGAGTGGTTGCAGCTCCAACAGTACCTGCCGTATGGCGGCATCACAGGGGCCACGAGGGGTCGCAGCTTCAACAGTACGTGCAGCATGGCGGCGTCACAGGGGCCATGAGGGGTCACAGCTCCAACAGTACCTGCAGCATGACGGCATCACAGGGGCCACGAGTGGTTGCAGCTCCAACAGTACCTGCAGTATGGCGGCATCACAGGGGCCACGAGAGGTCGCAGCTCCAACAATACCTGCAGCATGGCGGCGTCACAGGGGCCACGAGGGGTTGCAGCTCCAACAATACCTGTAGCATGGCGGCGTCACAGGGGCCACGAGGGGTTGTAGCTCCAACAGTACGTGCAGCATAGCGGCGTCACAGGGGCCATGAGGGGTCGTAGCTCCAACAGTACCTGCAGCATGGCAGCGTCACAGGGGCCATGAGGGGTCGCAGCTCCAACAGTACCTGCAGCATGGCGGCATCACAGGGGCCACGAGGGGTTGCAGCTCCAACAGTACCTGCAGCATAGTGGCGTCACAGGGGCCACGAGGGGTCGCAGCTCCAACAGTACCTGCAGCATGGCGGCATTACAGGGGCCACGAGGGATAGCAGCTCCAATAGTACCTGCAGCATAGTGGCGTCACGGGGCCACGAGGAGTCGCAGCTCCAACAGTACCTGCAGCATGGCGGCGTCACAGGGGCCACGAGGGGTCGCAGCTCCAAGGCACAAAAGGTGAAAGTAATACAAGTTTCTTTCTTTTTGTCATCTCTTTCGTTCTCTTTTGCCTTCTTTCTATTTCTTGCTCTCATTCTGCTTTTCTCTGTAGATGTTTCTTTCCTTTTTTTATTTCTCTCTCCTCTTCTTTTTATCCCCTCTTTCTCTGCCTCCTTTCTTACTCTTTTCTATTTCTCTCTCTCCTCATTCTCTTTTTCTCGTTTTCTTCTCTAGTCCACTTTCTTTCCTTCTCCTTTCTTTTTCTCCTCTTTCTCTCTCCTCTCTTGCTCCCTCTTCTCTTTCTCTCTGTTCTCCTTCTCTCCCTCTTTCTCTCTTTTCCTCCTCTCTCTCATCTTTCTCTCTCTCCTCTTACTCTTTTCTCTTTCTCTAGTCCACTTTCCCTTTCCTCTCTTATTCACACTTTTCTCCTTTTTTTTCTTTTCTCTTTCTCTCTCTTTCTCTTCCTCTGTCTCCCTGCTCTCTTTCTCTCCTATCTTTCTCTCTCTCATCTTTCTCTGTCCTCTGTCTTTCGTCTCTATCTTGCCCCACTTTCTCTCTATATTGCCCTTTGTTTTTCTCTCTTTCTCTTCCTCTTGCTTCCTCTCTTTTTCTCTTTCTCTCTTTTTTCCTCTCTTTCTCTCTGCCTCTCTTCTCTCTTTCCCTCTCCTCGCTCTTTCCCTCTTCTCTTTCTCTGTCCTCTTTCTTTCATCTCTCTATATCGCCCTTTGTTTTTCCCTTTTTCTCTTTCTCTCTTCCTCTCTTTTTTTCTGTTTCTTCCTCCCTTTTTCTCTTTCTCTCTTCCTCTCTTTTTTTCTGTCTCTTTCTCTCTCTCCCTCTCTTCTCTCTTTCTCTCACTCTCCTCTTTCACTTTTCCTTTCCTTCTGTTTCAACTTCCCTCCTCTATTTCTCTCTCCCTCTCTGTTTCTCCTTTTCTCTGCCTCTTTCTCTTTTTTTTTTCTCTTTCCCTCATCAATCTGCCATATTAATCTCTTTCATATCTATCTGTTGGATTCTAACTGATTCCTATGAGGTCTATGATAACACTGAGCTGCCAGTGTACAGGTACAAGAAGTGTTGTCATGGGGCAGCAGACCCAGAAGCTTTCCTCCCAGGTTCAGAGCGTGGGATTTACTGACCAACATGACGACGAGCAAACAGCGATAGCCGAGGATGACTATTACCCTGAATATCTCTATGACCGTCCAGGACACGTCCGGCTCCTCTTCTTTTCTCATTTTCGCTCTGAATTAGCCAGACCTCATTGAACTCATTTCAAAGTTTGTTTTTTTTCTATGAATTAATCAAGCTTTAGTAATCGGCCGAGCTGACATCTGTGATACTTTATGGACACCTCATGGCAGACAGGACGACGATCAGATGCAGGATTTATCTTTTTTTTGCCATGAGAGACCATAAATAAAGAGGACCCCTCCATCACTAGAACAAGCTTAGAAGCCTTAGTATCAATTCAGATAGTGGAAAAAAGAAGGCGAAACCCAAAATTATCCAGCAGTTCTCATGTTATTGATATCATGTGAAATAATCGACAGCGTGTCCAAATACAAATGGAAAATTCTAACTTTCTTTCCTCCTCCCTCATACACTAAATGGGCAAAAAATATCGGGACATTCACACATTACTCCTCCAGTAGATTTTCTGTCCTCCCATTAATTTACATTAATATGGAGTCGACCCCTCTGCAGATATAACAGCTCCCGCTCTTCTGGGAAGGATTTCTACCAAATTATAGTGGCAGCTTTACACCACTCCTTCCGACGCTCGGCATTGGGCTTGGTGATGTACGGCTGCATGCCGCTGATTGAAGGGAAAATCTAAAATCTTGTTTATAAGAGCTCAATATCCCTAATATAACATAGATCTGCTAAATCCAGAAGTTTTCTTGTCTCGTCAGATTAATTGTCGCCGACTTGCCGATGACCTTTCGCTTCGGACTTTACAGCTTGAACGCTTGATCGTTTACGTTTCCATCTTTCTATATCTTTTGATCAGACATGAAAGTATCTCACATATCATAAAGCTCTTTCCTGCCAGAGCTGCGCTCTTCCTCGCTCATCCTCACTTGAACATATGGTCGGAGTTTAACGAAACCAATTAGATCTGTTTTTTAATTATTTACAGGAGCGCTCTGGCTGTCTGCCCGGCTCGGAACCTTTAATAAGCACCATGACTGGGGAACGTGGTTTGATGGGATGCGTTATTAGGTCATTACATGACTTCGCACTTGTAGGACCCATGTATGGCGAAGCTTTCTCAGCCGTGGCCTTTATTAGTGAGGTGCTCCATGAATTATAGAGATACTGTATGTAGAACAATATAAAAGGATTGTCCAGGCCGAGCGACGACGTGGAACATCTCAGCCGACATATGGATGATACGTAGACGACGTCTTCCCATGCCCCCAGGAAGCACAGAACAATAGGCAAATTAGGTACAGGCGTGTTGGTGATCATTGTGTCACTCAGGCCTGGTCGTCATCCTTCACCCACAATGCCATGGGTCAGAGTTTGCACAATGCCTGCGGCACGCATGGTTCTGCACATGGCCTCTCTTGTGTCTTTACACCTGTTCTGTGTCTTCCTAGCATTACACTACTGGCTATGACCAATGATGGTGAGCAGAAGGTGACGTGGCAGGAAGAAAGAGCAGAACTGACCATACTCTAATATAAAAGTACAAGGAACGCACCAGGGAATAATCTGTGTAATGAGTCATATGCAGAGAGCAGATACGCCGCTGTCAGCAACGCGATGTGATTTTCCACTGTCATTAAAATGTGCAGTCACTTGGCGGTTCATGCTGTCTGCTATGTCTCCAGGACATCATCCTAACAAACTAAAGAAAAGTTATGTCACAATTAGTGGTTGTCTGTGGAAACAGTAGGTACTTTGTGCAAGGTGCTCGGGTGTGGACATGGCCCATAATGTTATTTACAGGGCCACTGCCCATAGCAGGTTGTAGCAGCCCCAACACTAACATTACAGGGACACAGTCCAAGGATGCGTCATGTATGAAGTGTGGGGGTGATAGGCCTCGACAGTCTCCGTACAAGCCATTCCTGGTCAGTCACAAGTTGTCTCCCCGCGCCTTCCTTTCAGGACTCATACATTTCATAACGTTAAATTATTCTCATTCCTCACATCTTCAAGATTCAATATCCTCCGGCTCCGTAGGATGTGTTCTGTTATCTTGTTATGTTTCCTGCTGCCCGAGAGAAGGAGAAGTGAGGAAGACTGAAGAGGCAATGTACTGATACGGTGTACGGTGTATTATCCCTGTACTGTGACATCACTGTGTGTATTATCCCTGTACTGTGACATCACTGTGTGTATTATCTCTGTACTGTGACATCACTGTGTGTATTATCCCTGTACTGTGACATCACTGTGTGTATTATCCCTGTACTGTGACATCACTGTGTGTATTATCTCTGTACTGTGACATCACTGTGTGTATTATCCCTGTACTGTGACATCACTGTGCGTATTATGCCTGTACTGTGACATCACTGTGCGTATTATCCCTGTACTGTGACATCACTGTGCGTATTATCTCTGTACTGTGACATCACTGTGTGTATTATCCCTGTACTGTGACATCACTGTGTGTATTATCCCTGTACTGTGACATCACTGTGTTTATTATCCCTGCACTGTGACATCACTGTGTGTATTATCCCTTTACTGTGACATCACTGTGTGTATTATCCCTGTACTGTGACATCACTGTGTGTATTATCCCTGTACTGTGACATCACTGTGTGTATTATCCCTGTACTGTGACATCACTGTGTGTATTATCCCTTTACTGTGACATCACTGTGTGTATTATTCCTGTACTGTGACATCACTGTGTATTATCACTGTACTGTGACATCACTGTGTGTATTATCCCTGTACTGTGACATCACTGTGTGTATTATCCCTGTACTGTGACATCACTGTGTGTATTATCCCTGTACTGTGACATCACTGTGTGTATTATCCCTGTACTGTGACATCACTGTGTTTATTATCCCTGTACTGTGACATCACTGTGTGTATTATCCCTGTACTGTGACATCACTGTGTGTATTATCTCTGTACTGTGACATCACTGTGTGTATTATCCCTGTACTGTGACATCACTGTGTATTATTCCTGTGCTGTGACATCACTGTGTGTATTATCCCTTTACTGTGACATCACTGTGTGTATTATTCCTGTACTGTGACATCACTGTGTATTATCACTGTACTGTGACATCACTGTGGGTATTATCCCTGTACTGTGACATCACTGTGTGTATTATCCCTGTACTGTGACATCACTGTGTGTATTATCCCTGTACTGTGACATCACTGTGTGTATTATCCCTTTACTGTGACATCACTGTGTGTATTATTCCTGTACTGTGACATCACTGTGTGTATTATCTCTGTACTGTGACATCACTGTGTGTATTATCCCTGTCCTGTGACATCACTGTGTATTATCCCTGTACTGTGACATCACTGTGTGTATTATCCCTGTACTGTGACATCACTGTGTGTATTATCTCTGTACTGTGACATCACTGTGTGTATTATCCCTGTACTGTGACATCACTGTGTGTATTATTCCTGTACTGTGACATCACTGTGTATTATCCCTGTACTGTGACATCACTGTGTGTATTATCTCTGTACTGTGACATCACTGTGTATATTATCCCTGTACTGTGACATCACTGTGCGTATTATGCCTGTACTGTGACATCACTGTGTATATTATCCCTGTACTGTGACATCACTGTGTGTATTATCTCTGTACTGTGACATCACTGTGTGTATTATCCCTGTACTGTGACATCACTGTGTGTATTATTCCTGTACTGTGATATCACTGTGTATTATCCCTGTACTGTGACATCACTGTGTGTATTATCACTGTACTGTGACATCACTGTGTGCATTATCTCTGTACTGTTACATCACTGTGTATTATCCCTGTACTGTGACATCACTGCGTGTATTATCCCTGCACTGTGACATCACTGCGTGTATTATCCATGTACTGTGACATCACTGTGTGTATTATCCATGTACTGTGACATCACTGTGTGTATTATCCCTGCACTGTGACATCACTGTGTGTATTATCCCTGTACTGTGACATCACTGTGTGTATTATCCCGGTACTGTGACATCATTGTGTGTATTATCCCGGTACTGTGACATCTCTGTGTGCATTATCCAGATTCTGCTCCTATGCATCGTCCCCATATTACCGCGCCCGCAGCATAACTCTGCACGGTAATAATATACTCAGAGGCTGCTCCTCTCTCCCCTCAGGCTGTGATAGATTTGACGTGTGTTTCCAGGAATTTTGATCTGCCAAATTTTATATTCATCCCCCTCCCCGCATTGTGAATGTTCAGGGTTCATCCCATTCTCTTTTAATTTCCCTTTTAAGTCAGGAGAACATGACATGTCTTTGATTAAAAATGCAGAAAGCAATTCTAGTGTTGAGGAAAAAATAAGAAAATCACATTTTGTCCTGTAGAGACGCAGCAAAACCAGCAGAGCTCAGACAGTTTTATTGTGCTGTAACCTTCAGGGGGTAGTAGGAGGCTCCTACAATTGGACCTGCTGCCTATGCTCCATACAACATGTAACGACCCCTCTTCCAAAATAATAACTATCTCAATGAGTCGCCTTCAGTCATTTAGCTGTATAAATCATCTGTGCAGTGAGCTCCCCCTAGAGGTGGCTGTATACATCTGTATGCAGTGAGCGCCCTCTAGTGGTGGCTGCCACCAGAATTAATTACATAATTATTTATTGTACTAGATGGTGGCCCGATTCTAACGCATCGGGTATTCTAGAATATGCATGTCCACGTAGTATATTGCCCAGCCACGTAGTATATTGCCCAGCCACGTTGTATATTGCCCAGTGACGTAGTATATTGCCCAGCCACATAGTATATAGCAGAACCACGTAGTATATTGCCCAGTCATGTAGTATTTTGGCCAGCACTGAGCCACGTAGTATATAGCAGAGCCACGTAGTATATTGCCCAGTCACATAGTATATTGCCCAGCCACGTAGTATATTGCCCAGTGACGTAGTATATTGCCCAGCCACGTAGTATATAGCAGAGCCACGTAGTATATTGCCCAGTGACGTAGTATATTGCCCAGTCACGTAGTATATTGCCCAGTCACGTAGTATATTGCCCAGCCACGTAGTATATAGCAGAGCCACGTAGTATATTGCCCAGTGACGTAGTATATTGCCCAGTCACATAGTATATTGCGCAGCCACGTAGTATATTGCGCAGCCACATAGTATATAGCAGAGCCACGTAGTATATTGCCCAGCCACGTAGTATATTGCCCAGCCACGTAGTATATTGCCCAGCCACGTAGTATATTGCCCAGTCACGTAGTATATTGCCCAGTCACGTAGTATATTGGCCAGCACAGAGCCATGTAGTATATAGCAGAGCCACGTAGTATATTGCCCAGCCACGTGGTATATTGCCCAGTCATGTAGTATATTGCCCAGCCACGTAGTATATTGCCCAGCCACGTAGTATATTGCCCAGCCACGTAGTATATTGCCCAGCCACGTAGTATATTGCCCAGCACAGAGCCACATAGTATAGAGACTTAAAAAAAAATAAACATATACTCACCTTCCGAAGGCCCCTTGAAATCCTGCTATACTCACCCTCCGCCGCGGCAGCTTCCGGTCCCAGGGCTGGTGTGAGCAGGACCGATGATGACGTCACGGCAGGTCCTTGTCGCACACCAGCCCTGGGACGGGACCGGAAGCTATCGCTTGCAATGGAGCGGTCCCGGGAGCGTGGCGAGGAGCGGGAAAGGCGACGGATGGTGAGTATAGCATGTTTTTTTTATTATTATTATTATTATTATTATTTTTAACATGACCTATTTTTACTATTGATGCCGTATAGGCAGCATCAATAGTAAATAGTTGGGGACACACAGGGTTAATAGCAGCAGTAACAGAGTGCGTTACACCGGGGGCCGTTACCGCTGCCATTAACCCTGTGTGACCGGTGGGTGGAGGGGATTATGGAGCGGGCGCCGGGCAGTGAGTGCAGGGGAGTAGGGGAGGGACTAATCGGACTGTGGCCGTCGCTGATTGGTCATGGCAGCCATGACAGGCAGCTGCCGAGACCAATCAGCGAATGAATAACCGTGACAGAAGGACAGACAGACGGAAGTGACCCTTAGACAATTATGTATATAGATGGTAATATGCAAGAAAGAAAAATTGTAAAAAAAAATAATGCCTTCAACTTGATGTACACTTTATTTTCTGGTGACACTTTCCTTTTATAGGAACATTTTCAACAAAATAGATGCACGGTGTTATTCCTAGTGCAGGGTCTGCTCAGTGTGGAGAGGACTCCCTGATTAAAAATTGCAATAAAAGTTCCAGTTTTCATTAGTTTCCCTATAAAGTGCATTTCATAAACAATCATATTCTAATTAAGGAGGTGCTATCAGTCATTGTACTGGAGGAGGAGGAGGTGAGCTGTGACATCACCTATTGTAAATGGTGGATCCTGTCATACCTACTGTATATAGAGGTGTTATCAGTCATTGTACAGGAGGAGGAGGTGAGCTGTGACATCATCTATTGTGAATGGTGGATCCTGTGTTATCAGCTGTACATAGAGATATCTGACATTGTTATATTGTCTGATTGTCTGTGATAATTAGACAGCTGATAAATCATCACTAAAGAACACAAAGTTTGAGTCCAGTATTAGTCCTAGGGGTCAGTGTGAAAATCGCCAAATTTCTGATTTTCTTATTTGTTATAGTGATATGGAAAATTAAAAAAGCTCCATCATTAAAATAAAATACATTTAATTAGAAAACCCTTGATGTAAGCAGTAGGTGATTTTCCCCTTCGGTTTGTTGTGTATCCGCCTTGTGCCTGGATTATGGCAGGCGGCTCTGATCCCGCTCTCCCGTGTGCTCCGCGGTGACGGCTTCTCATGGAGATTAACAGGTAATTTACATAAGAAGTGAGAACAAAAGCCGTTCACTGTCTGCACTGCACCTCTTACCTCCAGATCTGTCAGCACACCTCCACCATGACACATGGTGTGCGGGGGGCACCATCCCGACCCAGAAGCTGTCTGCATGATACTATATACTGCAACGCAGCAACAAATACACCTCCAACAAGATTTGTATTAATCTCTGCGACTCTGCAGATGAAATGAGACTTCGCTGGGATTAGTGCAGTGTAATAACCCAGCTGTCAAGACAGAGATCGGACCTCGCAGAGACAGATTTGTCCTGCTTTTCTGCATACAGGAACCAGCCAAAATGTCATGAACGGAACCATGAAATGCCCAATATTCCAGGAGACCCCCGCTCCAAATATAGGGACTCCATCATGTTCCAGGGATCATCACAGTTCATAAAACAATGATGAGCTGGTAAAAATGTGTTATATAGTGTACATAGAGATGTTATCAGTCATTGTACAGGAGGAGGAGGTGAGCTGTGACATCACCTATTGTGAATGGTGGATCCTGTGTTATCTACTGTATATAGAGGTGTTATCAGTCATTGTACAGGAGGAGGAGGTGAGTTGTGACATCACCTATTGTGAGTGGTGGATCCTGTTATATACTGTATATAGAGGTGTTATCAGTCATTGTACAGGAGGAGGAGGTGAGCTGTGAACATCACCTATTGTGAATGGTGGATCCTGTGTTATCTACTGTGTATAGAGGTGTAATCAGTCATTGTACAGGAGGAAGAGGTGAGCTGTGACATCACCTATTGTGAATGGTGGATCCTGTGTTATCTACTGTATATAGAGGTGTTATCAGTCATTGTACAGGAGGAGGAGGTGAGCTGTGACATCACCTATAGTGAATGGTGGATCCTGCATTATCTACTGTATATAGAGGTGTTATCAGTCATTGTACAGGAGGAGGAGGTGAGCTGTGACATCACCTATTGTGAGTGGTGGATCCTGTGTTATATACTGTATATAGAGGTGTTATCAGTCATTGTACAGGAGGAGGAGGTGAGCTGTGACATCAGCTATTGTGAGTGGTGGATCCTGTTATATACTGTATATAGAGGTGTTATCAGTCATTGTACAGGAGGAGGAGGTGAGCTGTGACATCACCTATTGTGAATGGTGGATCCTGTGTTATCTACTGTGTATAGAGGTGTAATCAGTCATTGTACAGGAGGAAGAGGTGAGCTGTGACATCACCTATTGTGAATGGTGGATCCTGTGTTATCTACTGTATATAGAGGTGTTATCAGTCATTGTACAGGAGGAGGAGGTGAGCTGTGACATCACCTATAGTGAATGGTGGATCCTGCGTTATCTACTGTATATAGAGGTGTTATCAGTCATTGTACAGGAGGAGGAGGTGAGCTGTGACATCACCTATTGTGAATGGTGGATCCTGTGTTATCTTCTGTATATAGAGGTGTTATCAGTCATTGTACAGGAGGAGGAGGTGAGCTGTGACATCACCTATAGTGAATGGTGGATCCTGCGTTATCTACTGTACAGGTCCTTCTCAAAAAAATTAGCATATAGTGTTAAATTTCATTATTTACCATAATGTAATGATTACAATTAAACTTTCATATATTTAGAAGTGAATATGACACATAAACATGGTAATATAAAAATATAGAGTCAATCATTAAATACCAAATCATATACCATGCTAGAAATAATAGGACAATAAAGCCTATCATCAAATACTACATAGATAACAAAAAAACGATGATCAAAAGGCCAAAATATGAAAAAATACCAAACTTTATTAAATAACAACCATATAAAAGCATATGATCATAGTGTAAAATACAGGGAGAGCACACCCACCCATAAGATACCATCATACATAATACGCACACCCACAGGATATATATGACAACACACGATCGTATATTGGGACAATACAGGCACACAGACTAACCAAATGTAACTAGTATATATATCTCTATAATGACACCTGGCCCGATCATTGCCCATAGGGGAACCTCGCTCAATCATATGTAATGTACATCTGTACAACAAACCTTTCCCCATACCCCCATAGTCTGTGGCACACACGGCTCCAAAGCCCTATAGTACCCAACCAATATTTACATAATCACCTGCTCCAGACGATGGGGGAGTGTTGTCAATCCTGCGGAAGCGCGTCCGCCCCGACGCGCGTTTCGGTCACCTTTATCAAGGGGCATGTGCGGCCCCTTGATAAAGGTGACCGAAACGCGCGTCGGGGCGGACGCGCTTCCACAGGATTGACAACACTCCCCCATCGTCTGGAGCAGGTGATTATGTAAATATTGGTTGGGTACTATAGGGCTTTGGAGCCGTGTGTGCCACAGACTATGGGGGTATGGGGAAAGGTTTGTTGTACAGATGTACATTACATATGATTGAGCGAGGTTCCCCTATGGGCAATGATCGGGCCAGGTGTCATTATAGAGATATATATACTAGTTACATTTGGTTAGTCTGTGTGCCTGTATTGTCCCAATATACGATCGTGTGTTGTCATATATATCCTGTGGGTGTGCGTATTATGTATGATGGTATCTTATGGGTGGGTGTGCTCTCCCTGTATTTTACACTATGATCATATGCTTTTATATGGTTGTTATTTAATAAAGTTTGGTATTTTTTCATATTTTGGCCTTTTGATCATCGTTTTTTTGTTATCTTTCATATATTATAGATTCATTATCCACCAACTGAAATTTGTCAGGTCTTTTATTGTTTTAATACTGATGATTTTGGCATACAACTCCTGATAACCCAAAAAAACCTGTCTCAATAAATTAGCATATTTCACCCATCCAATCAAATAAAAGTGTTTTTTAATAACAAACAAAAAAACCATCAAATAATAATGTTCAGTTATGCACTCAGTACTTGGTCGGGAATCCTTTGGCAGAAATGACTGCTTCAATGCGGCGTGGCATGGAGGCAATCAGCCTGTGACACTGCTGAGATGTTATGGAGGCCCAGGATGCTTCAATAGCGGCCTTAAGCTCATCCAGAGTGTTGGGTCTTGCGTCTCTCAACTTTCTCTTCACAATATCCCACAGATTCTCTATGGGGTTCAGGTCAGGAGAGTTGGCAGGCCAATTGAGCACAGTAATACCATGGTCAGTAAACCATTTACCAGTGGTTTTGGCACTGTGAGCAGGTGCCAGGTCGTGCTGAAAAATGAAATCTTCATCTCCATAAAGCATTTCAGCCGATGGAAGCATGAAGTGCTCCAAAATCTCCTGATAGCTAGCTGCATTGACCCTGCCCTTGATGAAACACAGTGGACCAACACCAGCAGCTGACATGGCACCCCACACCATCACTGACTGTGGGTACTTGACACTGGACTTCAGGCATTTTGGCATTTCCTTCTCCCCAGTCTTCCTCCAGACTCTGGCACCTTGATTTCCGAATGACATGCAAAATTTGCTTTCATCAGAAAAAAGTACTTGGGACCACTTGGCAACAGTCCAGTGCTGCTTCTCTGTAGCCCAGGTCAGGCGCCTCTGCCGCTGTTTATGGTTCAAAAGTGGCTTTACCTGGGGAATGCGGCACCTGTAGCCCATTTCCTGCACACGCCTGTGCACGGTGGCTCTGGATGTTTCCACACCAGACTCAGTCCACTGCTTCCTCAGGTTCCCCAAGGTCTGGAATCGGTCCTTCTCCACAATCTTCCTCAGGGTCCGGTCTCCTCTTCTCGTTGTACAGCGTTTTCTGCCACATTGTTTCCTTCCAACAGACTTACCATTGAGGTGCCTTGATACAGCACTCTGGGAACAGCCTATTTGTTGAGAAATTTCTTTCTGGGTCTTACCCTCTTGCTTGAGGGTGTCAATGATGGCCTTCTTGACATCTGTCAGGTCGCTAGTCTTACCCATGATGGGGGTTTTGAGTAATGAACCAGGCAGTGAGTTTATAAAAGCCTCAGGTATCTTTTGCATGTGTTTAGAGTTGATTAGTTGATTCAGAAGATTAGGGTAATAGGTCGTTTAGAGAACCTTTTCTTGATATGCTAATTTATTGAGACAGGTTTTTTGGGTTATCAGGAGTTGTATGCCAAAATCATCAGTATTAAAACAATAAAAGACCTGACAAATTTCAGTTGGTGGATAATGAATCTATAATATATGAAAGTTTAATTTTAATCATTACATTATGGTAAATAATGAAATTTAACACTATATGCTAATTTTTTGAGAAGGACCTGTATATAGAGGTGTTATCAGTCATTGTACAGGAGGAGGAGGTGAGCTGTGACATCACCTATAGTGAATGGTGGATCCTGCGTTATCTACTGTATATAGAGGTGTTATCAGTCATTGTACAGGAGGAGGAGGTGAGCTGTGACATCACCTATTGTGAATGGTGGATCCTGTGTTATCTTCTGTATATAGAGGTGTTATCAGTCATTGTACAGGAGGAGGCGGTGAGCTGTGACATCACTTATAGTGAATGGTGGATCCTGCGTTATCTACTGTATATAGAGGTGTTATCAGTCATTGTACAGGAGGAGGAGGTGAGCTGTGACATCACCTATTGTGAATGGTGGATCCTGTGTTAACACCCCAGTTTTGTAATACAGCAGCAGATAACACATAGCGCTCTACAGTGACCATATTACTCATTGATGTTACTATATTTACTATATGTAACATTTTCGCTTGTATATCTCACACCCGCGGCGTCCGCTCCTCTACACTGAGTGAGGGAGCGCTCCGCTTCCTGCATATATAATGGGGAGACACAATAATAACTTATTACCGTCCTGTAATACATCATTGTAGCAGATGAGTTCAGCTGGCGGGATATGCAAATGTAAAGACTCACGTTTACATTGTCTCCATATATCTGATTAATCAGCTAATAATTTACATCCTCCCGGGGTCATAAATCGCGAAAAACCGCATCTCTCTAGTTATCTGTACCGATGGAAAAGGCGATTTATTTATTTTTTATAACAGATGTTTTGGGCTGCAAAACCCACCTCCATTAGGGACCACCGAATAAATAGAGGGGGAGGTGTCCCCATTAAGGACCCTCGTCCCCCTGAAGCATATGGCACGTCTGTGAATTATATGGACTGTCCCTTGATATAGACCCTTCCATACCGGGCGATTTTATTTATTTATTTTTTTTACACTTTTGCGCTTCCATCTTTTCTTATAAATCCAGACCCACGTTTGGTACACACAGATGTCAGGCCCCTGGATACGGAGACAATTTGCCCCAGAGGAAGGTATATACTTTCTACGTACTGTACAGACCAAAAGTTTGGACACACCTTCTCATTTAAAGATTTTTCTGTATTTTCATGACTATGAAAATTGTACATTCACACTGAAGTCATCAAAACTATGAATTATTATTATTATTATTCTTTTTGATAGCGCCATTTATTCCATGGCGCTTTACATGTGAATGGGTCAAATATAGACAAGTACAATAAACATCAGTAAAACAAGGAAAACACAAGTACAGGAGGAGAGAGGACCCTGCCCGCGAGGGCTCACAGTCTACAGGGGATGGGTGAGGATACACTAGGTGAGGGTAGAGCTGGTCATGCGGTGGTTCAGTAGACTGGGGATCACTGCAGGTTGTAGGTTTGTCGGAAGAGGTGAGTCTTCAGGTTCCTTTTGAAGGTTTCCATGGTAGGCGAGAGTCTGATGTGTTGGGGTAGAGAGTTCCAGAGTATGGGGGAAGCACGGGAGAAGTCTTGGATGCGGTTGCGGGAGGAAGAGATGAGAGAGGAGTAGAGAAGGAGATCATGAGATGATCGAAGGTTGCGTGTAGGTAGGTAGCGGGAGACCATGTCACAGATGTATGGAGGAGTCAGATTGTGAATTGCTTTGTATGTCATTGTTAGTGTTTTGAACTGTAGCCTCTGGGCAATAGGAAGCCAGTGAAGGGCCTGGCAGAGAGGAGAGGCTGGGGAGTAACGGGGAGACAGGTGGATTAGTCGGGCAGCAGAGTTTAGGATGGATTGGAGTGGTGCCAGAGTGCTAGAAGGGAGGCCAGAGAGTAGGAGGTTGCAGTAGTCG
Source organism: Ranitomeya imitator (assembly GCF_032444005.1). Lineage (NCBI taxonomy): Eukaryota > Metazoa > Chordata > Amphibia > Anura > Dendrobatidae > Ranitomeya > Ranitomeya imitator. The sequence goes on from NC_091288.1 coordinate 206,007,190, forward strand.
AGGCAGGAGATGATAAGGGCATATACTAGTGTTTTTGTGGTTTCGTGGTCAAGGAATGTACGGATCCGGGAAATGTTTTTGAGTTGGAATCGGCAAGAGGAGGCAAGGGCTTGGAAATGTGGCTTGAAAGAGAGGGTAGAGTCAAGGATCACCCCGAGGCACCGGGCGTGCGGGATCGGGGAAAGTGAGGTAGAGTGAGGTGGGGGAAAGATGATAAATTCTGTTTTGTCCATGTTCAGTTTTAGAAACCGAGCAGAAAAGAAGGATGAAATAGCAGACAGACATTGTGGGATTTTGGTCAGTAAGGAAGTGAGGTCGGGTCCAGATAGGTAGATCTGCGTGTCATTGGCGTAGAGATGATATTGTAAACCGTGGGATTCTATGAGCTGTCCCAGGCCGAAGGTGTAGATGGAGAAGAGTAGGGGTCCTAGAACTGAGCCTTGGGGAACACCGACAGACAGGGGGCGAGATGAGGAGGTGGTGTGGGAGAGGGAGACACTGAATGTCCGGTCTGTTAGATATGATGAGATCCAAGATAGGGCAAAGTCTGTGATGCCAAGAGATGAGAGGATCTGTAACAGGAGGGAGTGGGCCACAGTGTCGAAGGCAGAAGACAGGTCCAGGAGGAGGAGGATAGAGTAGTGTCGCTTGCTCTTGGCGGTTAGTAGGTCATTGGTCACTTTAGTTAGGGCAGTTTCAGTTGAGTGATGTGTTCGGAAGCCAGATTGTAACTGGTCAAAGAGGGAGCAGGAGGAGAAGTGGGAGGACATTTCAAGATAGATATGTTGTTCCAGTAGTTTTGAGGCAAATGGGAGAAAGGATATCGGGCGATAGCTGGACACAGAGGATGGGTCGAGGGAGGGTTTTTTGAGGATAGGTGTGATTGATGCATGTTTGAAGGATGAGGGGAAGACACCGTTTGTAAGTGAGAGGTTGAAGAGTTGTGTTAAGGTTGGTATGAAGACTTTTGCGAGGTTAGGGATGAGGTGGGATGGGAGCGGGTCAAGAGTGCAAGTGGTGAGATGTGATATTGATAGAAGGAGGGAGAGTTGATCGTCTGTCATGGTGGAGAAGCTGGCTTTGGAACAGGGCTGAGAAGACAAGAGGAGGGGCATTGGGGGCTGCGTGCCAAAGCTTTGTCTGATGTTATCTATCTTCTGCTTAAAGAAAGAGGCAAAGTCTTCAGCTGAAATGAGAGGGGAGGGAGGAGATGCTGGGGGACGGAGTAGAGAATTGAAAGTGTTGAAGAGCTGTTTAGGGTTGTGAGAGAGGGAGGATATGAGAGATGAGAAGTAAGTTTGTTTTGCGGCAGTGAGCGCGGACTTGAAGCTGGCGAGGGACTGCTTGTATGCAGTGAAGTGCTCAGCACAACGAGATCTCTTCCATCGCCGTTCAGCTATCCTGGAAGCCCGTCTCAGTTCTTTGGCCAGGCTGGTTAGCCAGGGCTGCTTGTTAATTCTACGAGTTTTGTTATGCATGAGTGGGGCGGCCGAATCGAGTGTTGCTGTTATTGTGGTGTTATAAAAAGAGGCAGCAGCGTCTGTGTCATGAAAGGAAGCTATGTCTGTAAGAGGGGGAAAGGACTCAGAAAGTGATTGTAAATTGACGTGTTTGAGATTTCTGCGAGGGTGAGTGAGTTTGTGGAGTGGAGGTTGTGCGCTATGAGGGGAGAGAGAAGAAAATGTCAGTAGGTTGTGGTCAGTGTTGTGAATTCTGCTTTTGGGTTCCCTCCAGTGGTTGTAGGTGGGAATGCAGTTGTCTCTGAGTCGCAGTCCTGGCCAGGTGTATCTGCTGATTGCAGTTCTGTCTGGGATACTTAAGTCTGCAGGATTCATTAGTCCTTGCCAGTTTTCAATGTTTCTTGTGAAGTATTGGATCTCTGTCTGGCTTCTCCTGGTTAGCTGCCAAATCAGCAAAGATAAGTGTCTGTTTCTTTTTCTGTGGCACACAAGCTGTGTGCTTATATTCTGTGCTATTCATTTGTTTTCTCTTGTCCAGCTTAGACTGTGTCAGTGTTTTCTCGGTCTTGTTGGATTCTCTGGAGATGCAGATATACGCTCCACATCTTTAGTTAGATGGTGGAGTTTTTGCATTTTCTGCTGTGGATATTTTTGGAAGGATTTTAATACTGACCGCTTAGTATCCTGTCCTATCCTTCCTATTTTAGCTAGTGTGGCCTCTTTTGCTAAATCCTGTTTCCTGCCTGCGTGTCTTTTCCTCTACTACTCACAGTCATTATTTGTGGGGGGCTGCCTATTCTTTGGGGTTCTGCTCTGAGGCAAGGTAGTATTCCTATTTCCATCTATAAGGGAATTTAGTCCTCCGGCTGTGTCGAGGTGTCTAGGTTTTGTTAGGCACACCCCACGGCTACTTCTAGTTGCGGTGTTAAGATCAGGGTTTGCGGTCAGTATAGTTACCACCTACTCCAGTGAAAGTTTTCATGCTGCTCCAAGGTCATCTGATCATAACAGGTCAGACAGGGGGAGGGGTGAGTTAGTGAGATTAGTAAGGGAACAAAGGCGGGTGAAGATGAGGTCCAGTGTGTGGCCATCTTTATGGGTGGCTGCAGATGACCATTGAGTGAGACCAAAGGAGACAGTGAGCGATAAAAGTTTAGAGGCGGCTGAGATGGAAGTGTCAATGGGGATATTGCAGTCACACATGATGATAGTGGGGATGTTGGCTGAGAGGAAATGAAGTAGCCAGGTGGTGAAGTGGTCAAGAAAGGTGGAGATGGCTAGTTCTGGGGGGTGGTAGATGACAGCCAGCTGTAGATTGGAGGGGGAGTAGATGTGGACGGAGTGCACCTCGAACGAGGGAAGAGTGGCAGAGGGTGGTAGTGGAATTGGGGTAAAAGAGCAGGTGTCAGAGAAAGGAGCAAGGCAACCCCTCCACCACGTTTGTTGCTGGGGCGAGGGGTCTGAATTAACACATGTGGAATTATATACTTAACAAAAAAGTGTGAAACAACTGAAAATATGTCTTATATTCTAGGTTCTTCAAAGTAGCCACCTTTTGCTTTGTTGACTGCTTTACACACTCTTGGCATTCTCTTGATGAGCTTCAAGAGGTAGTCACCGGGAATGGTCTTCCAACAATCTTGAAGGAGTTCCCAGAGATGCTTAGCACTTGTTGGCCCTTTTGCCTTCACTCTGCGGTCCAGCTCACCCCAAACCATCTCGATTGGGATCAGGTCTGGTGACTGTGGAGGCCAGGTCATCTGGGGTAGCATCCCATCACTCTCCTTCTTGGTCATATAGCCCTTACACAGCCTGGAGGTGTGTTTGGGGTCATTGTCCTGTTGAAAAAATAAATGACGGTCCAACTAATCGCAAACTGGATGGAATAGCATGCCGCTGCAAGATGCTGTGGTAGCCATGCTGGTTCAGTATGCCTTCAATTTTGAATAAATCCCCAACAGTGTCACCAGCAAAGCCCCCCACACCATCACACCTCCTCCTCCATGCTTCACGGTGGGAACCAGGCATGTAGAGTCCATCCGTTCACCTTTTCTGCGTCGCACAAAGACACGGTGGTTGGAACCAAAGATCTCAAATTTGGACTCCTCAGACCAAAGCACAGATTTCCACTGGTCTAATGTCCATTCCTTGTGTTCTTTAGCCCAAACAAGTCTCTTCTGCTTGTTGCCTGTCCTTAGCAGTGGTTTCCTAGCAGCTATTTTACCATGAAGACCTGCTGCACAAAGTCTCCTCTTAACAGTTGTTGTAGAGATGTGTCTGCTGCTAGAACTCTGTGTGGCATTGACCTGGTCTCTAATCTGAGCTGCTGTTAACCTGCGATTTCTGAGGCTGGTGACTCGGATAAACTTATCCTCAGAAGCAGAGGTGACTCTTGGTCTTCCTTCCCTGGGGCGGTCCTCATGTGAGCCAGTTTATTTATAGCGCTTGATGGTTTTTGCCACTGCACTTGGGGACACTTTCAAAGTTTGCCCAATTTTTTGGACTGACTGACTTTCATTACTTAAACTAATGATGGCCACTTGTTTTTCTTTACTTGGCTGCTTTTTTCTTGCCATAATACAAATTCTAACAGTCTATTCAGTAGGACTATCAGCTGTGTATCCACCAGACTTCTGCACAACACAACTGATAGTCCCAACACCATTTATAAGGCAAGAAATCCCACTTATTAAACCTGACAGAGCACACCTGTGAAGTGAAAACCATTCCCGGTGACTACCTCTTGAAGCTCATCAAGAGAATGCCAAGAGTGTGCAAAGCAGTCATCAAAGCAAAAGGTGGCTACTTTGAAGAACCTAGAATATAAGACATAATTTCAGTTGTTTCACACTTTTTTGTTAAGTATATAATTCCACATGCGTTATTTCCTAGTTTTGATGCCTTCAGTGTGAATGTACGATTTTCATAGTCACGAAAATACAGAAAAATCTTTAAATGAGGTGTGTCCAAACTTTTGTTCTGTACTGTATGTGAACCTTTTCTATAGAAGCCATAGCAAATAATTCTGCCACCTTTTTTTTTTTAAGATCTGCTTCCCATGGCCGAATAAAGGAAAAATTACAATAAATTAAAGGGTAAATCCACTCGCTACAAAATTTCACAGTTTGAATCTACCTAAAATTTCGAATAACTTGGCCAATACTTTCCTTTACCGTTTTTTTTACAGATTTCACGCTTTTCCTCGTCACTTTCTACATTCAGCTCCATCGCTGCTTTCAAAATTTCCTTGGTAGAACTAAGAAATAGTCATCAGTATTAGCCCCGCCCAGACGTGTGACCGAGACGTTTAGCTCTGATTGGCCGATCAAGCTTCTCTATAGTAACAGGCAGAATGATACTTTCAGCTTCCGACATGAATGGAGAAAAAAAAGAAACGGACGGCCCCTTTAAGGGTTTCAATAATTTGGCGGAATCTCAGAATAGTAAACATCGCGCCCGGATGCCAGATCTTAGCCTTTTTGTGTCTGTTTCGTTTGTCAGCTCAGCTCTGCCGTATAATTCATGTGTCACAGCCGTCAATTTTGTTTGTCATTTCTCAGTGTTAATATGTATTTATCCGCGTGAAAGCTGCGGCGGACAATATCCGTATACCTTCTGGCTTAGTAATAATCCAGAGGTTACAGTAACAAATAGTTTTATAAGAAAATATAAAATTTATAGTCTATGGAAAAACGTGTTACTTTCCTTAGAATATCCACAATTTTTCAGTTATTTTATGTACTGTGTTCATACAGGAGTCGCCAAAAATCAGGACCCCAAACATCTAAAGGTTTTAAAGATAGCCTCTCGCTCTGGAGGACCTGACTAGTCCTGCATTACGCAGAGAGCTCATTGATTTCAAAGACAAGGGTGTAATACTTCATTTCTCCTGCGGGGGCGCTGTAGAGAATTTGCACATTTTCTACCAGGTTCTCCCATAGATCACATCTAATATTTGAAGATCCCAGACATAGGATAATCCATGATTAGCTTATCAACAAGAGAGGCTTCTAAAACAAAAGGAAAAGTTCAAAGCAGAGTGCCTCTTTATGCAGAAAGGATTGGTGACAACCAACACACCATCCTGTTTTTATTGTGTTGTCACCCAACTGAGAGCCCTAAATCAGGGGTGTCAAACTGCATTCCTCAAGGGCTGCAAACTGGTCATGTTTTCAGGATTTCCTTGTACTGCACAGGTGATAATTTAATCACCTACACAAATAATGAGTTGGTGATTAAATTATCACCTGTGCAGTACAAGGAAATCCTGAAAACATGACCTGTTTCCAGCCCTCGAGGAATGCAGTTTGACACCCCTGCCCTAAATGACAAATTTTTATTTTTTTCAGGAAACATTATTAAGAGGCAGAATGTCATTCTAGTTTTTGGTTTAAAGGGAACCTGTCACCAGGTCATATTTGTTCAGATTTTGGCTTTTATTTTATTCCCACCGCTCCCCTGAGTATTCTGTTTTTTTTCTTTTTTAAATCCGCCATACGGTTCCAAAGATATGGGCTTTTTTTTACTTACTGCTCATTTTTATGGTCTTTATCAAGGAGGCGTGCCCTCAGAGACTCCTGTTAGCCACACCCCCTTTATTAAAACCATAAAAGTTAACACTAAATTAAAAAGCCCCATATCTCAGGAACCGTATGGCGAATTTAAAAAAGGAAAAAAACGGAATACTCAGGGAGTCAGCGAGAATAAAATAAGAGTAAAATTAGACAATTTAGACATATTGATACGTCTCCTTTAAGTCTATTGAACATGTGGTTCTTCAATAAAACACTGTAGCAACCTGTTACTAGCATCACTGTCTGTGTAGGTTTGGTATTAGGGAATTACAGTAATAATTTCCCTTATTAATATGTATAATAATATAGAATGTTCTATTATGTAATGTACTATAGTATACACTTATTTTTAATCCAATCCATTCTAAGTTAATAAAATGAGTGAGATCCTTCTTTCGACACTTCCTTGATCTAACCAGATTGGAAAGTGGCTAGAAAATCGTCAGTAGTTGGCGGTTATGAGTATAAGCCCCCATAGGGCCGTGCCCAGCTGGCAGCCTATCAGTCTTGAAATGCTTGTGTGACACAGTATCATGCGCTGAATCATGTGTCTGTCCATCTCCTGTACATTATCCGGCCACTGAGGACCTCCGTAGCCATGGAAGGACAAGAGGCTGCGGGCTAAGAACTGGAAACTGGAGCATGAAGTACCAGGGTGACTTGTAATACCCCAGCGGTCCACTCTAGGGAGGGGGCAGACTGTCATATATCATATGGAAATTATTACATCACTGCTTCGTGTATAATATAGAATCATTGCTTGATACAATTTACACTTCTGTACTTTATATACTCATGGTAGCTCCGTGGTTATCACTGCCCCCCTTGGGTCCTTAATGTTGAGTTCAATGGACCACTAGGATCTTGGGTGAATCTGGATTAATTTAGGCCCCTTGGGCATCAAAGGTAATGGGCCGCTTACCATCCATTATAAATGGTTTTGGGCAATTAATGTGCATGAGAGGAGCTCGGATTTCTTGCATTTGTCATCGTTGTTGGCCCTTCCGGGCATTGCCCTACTAGCCAACTGTCAAGTCAGGGTTAAAGGGTATCGATGACCTAGCCCTATACAGGTTGCGGCCCCCGATACATGGTACCCCCACCAATCAGCCTTCGGATGTGCACAGATTCAGATCAGCACCTATTTTGCCCCCCCTTGCATTTTAAAGGGAAAGATGGCCGCCACAGTTCTCGTAGATTGGACTTTTTACTATTAGGATTTTTTTTTAGTTTTGGATTGTTTTTTTTTTTTTTACAGCAGGGATTTGATAGAGGATGGGGATGACAACCTTCTGGAGTGACTTTATCTCCCCACAGGAGGGTTCCTGTAAATTGCCACTTTTCGACTATACAGGTTGCAGCCCCCAATACATGGTACCCCCACCAATCAGCCTTCGGATGTGCACAGATTCAGATCAGCACCTATTTTGCCCCCCTTGCTTTTTAAAGGGAAAGATGGCCGCCACAGTTCTCGTAGATTGGACTTTTTACTATTAGGATTTTTTTTTAGTTTTGGATTGTTTTTTTTTTTACAGCAGGGATTTGATAGAGGGGGGATGGGGATGACAACCTTCTGGAGTGACTTTATCTCCCCACAGGAGGGTTCCTGTAAATTGCCACTTTTCGACTCCTCCAAAATTAGGGGTGACCTTCAAGTGCATCGTCGCCTCCTTAGAATAGAAGGTCGGGTATTAAACATTTATAATAGTCTGTTGCACGGAGCTCCATTTTATCTCCTATGGAAGGTGAACGGATCTGGAAGTCAAAACATGAGAGATTGGAGAAAGCTTGATTAATCTGCGCAATGAAAAGAAGATTAAATACAGGGGGGAATCAGTGACTTAGGCAGCGCAAGGAGTTGTATTGTCTTCTTAACCCTTCCACGGCTCAAGGAAAAAAAACCTCAAATAAAAATTTGGAACCTAGAAGCTCCTGGGCTACTAACGACCCTTGGTGGCAACTAGTTATTCCCAATTTATGCTCTTTCAATTTTCTTATTTTTAAGCCTAAATAGAAAAAAAGCAAAAAAAAGCCTCGAAAACCCAAACCAGAGATTCTTAACCAGACGCCACTATGAAAATTATAGTCCCTGCATTACATAACTTTCCATATAACATCTATATGGGATGATAGGGGTTGTAGACCAATGCGAAAAAAAAGCAGCAAACATGGATATTTTTAATTTCTGTCCAAGCTTTTGATATTGAATACTGACGGTAAAGAAGTGGCACCGATGGCATGAGGGGCTGGACGCTGGCTGCGAAGTGGTTAACCCTTTCAAGCCGAGCAGAACTCCATAGCAATGCTCTGTTAGCTATCTCCCACACAGAAGCTAATATTAGAAAATATCCCACATAGAATCAACATAGAAACCGAACTGATTTTATTGTCAAAGTGATAGTTGAGATCTGAGTCTGGTGGGATGGTGCAGGGGAATGAGGGGAGCACAGTCCTAGTTGGAAGTTGATGGGTGGGAGGGTTCCAGGGCATCGGGATGAGGGACTTCTAAGGGATCTTTAAAGGTTTAGTAAAATGAGTGGGATTCTCGTTTGAGTTGTAGTCTAAGGAGCAGGACACTATGGTTTTCATATTCCAACCTGACCTCTTACACCCTACCTAAGATTAGTCAACCATGGTCTTCAAGATCTACGGACCTCGATGGCAACCGGGACGAATTCTGTAATATATTACGTACTCTACAAACATATGAGCTCACACTCTGTACTCTATCAGCCTATGTCTAAGCAATGGTGGTGGAACCACCGGGACCATGAAGCTCCGAGAACCTCCAGAGATCTAGCGTCAAAGTCCCACCACACAACACAATAATGCAATCACACCGAGCCAATGGGTCAAAGGTGTCTATTATGATGATAATATACCTTCAAGACAGCAGGTTCTCCATAACCCTGAGTGAGTCATCACCTCTTCGTTCTTCTTGCTGGTTTCATTGTCATTGGTGGATTTCGCCTTACAGACCCCTCTCGAATACAGCCAATAATCCGTGCCCACTGCTATGGTCATCAGACTAAAAGCTGCAAAGGCCCCCACAGTGGTAATTAGCATCTGAACACCTCTGTCACACATCCTCATTCTTGGTCATGATAGTTGGGCACCTTGCATGAGAAGAACCTGGATGAAGTAAGCGTCTAAGATTGTATAATCCAGACTTGAAGAACTTTTTTTTTTTTGACAGGAGAACAAGTTCAATGACCTTGAGAACCTCAAGTTTGCTCCTTGGACTTGTCCTATGACCCTTTGTCGGGAAGTGATAAGTTAGAATGTTGCACTTTGTGACTTTCGCCTTGGATTCCGAGCAATGGATATTGGAAGTTTCCTAATGTTCAGACTAAAGTAGATGCCACATTGATCCCAACTGCAAAGATCTTTCTTTCTTCGGTGGGATGGGTGCGTGGACTATGGTGGTGGTGGAACAAGTCATTTCCAGAATCTGAGATGCTGAAGGGAACGCTCATTTCCAGACTCGGTGGTGCTGAAGGGACAGCTCATTTCCAGACTCTGTGGTGCTGAAGGGACAGCTCATTTCCAGACTCTGAGATGCTGAAGGGGCAGCTCATGGTTGGGTTCAGGGGCAGCTCATGGTTGGGTTCAGTTATCTGCTTCAAGGTGCTGAAGAAAGAGCTCGTAGCCGGGCTCAGTGGTGTTGAAGGGACAGCTCATAGCTCTGCGATCTCCTCCTGAGAAGGTGCTGAAGGGAAAGCTCCTAGATGGGTTCTGTGCTGCTGAAGGAAAGCTCCTTCCTTGCTTTTTCATTCAGTCACTGCAAAAATGTTCTGTCCGCCTTGTCCTTGTGCAAACCCAAATGACGCAAGAAATATCGATGCATGATGTAAATCCGTAATAACCCTATAGTAAGTTCGGGAACTGATGCTGAACAGGTTGCTTCTTCGTTCTCTGCAATCTCCTGGCATGTGTGTTGCCTGTGATGAGCAGCTTTACCCTCCAGCTAGTCAGGTTTTTGGATAAAAAAAAAGGCATCAGCTACTGAACCTTGTTGCAATTCCCATGCTCAGTGTACACATATTCGCAGAGTGTGCATCCCATGGTCTACGAGATTGGGGCTCATGTAGGTTTTGGGGTTTCTATACAGACGTAACAGAAGATGGGATCTTCTAGGATGGATTCCATCTCTTGTTGTCTTCTACAAGGCAAAGTTTAAATCCCAGCTTAGGCTTTAGGTTTTTGGACTGTAAACCCAAGTCTCCGTCCTAAAAGTGTACATTCAGAAGGTGGCACGTTACGTCTACCTGCAGTAGCTCTTCTTTTCTTTCGGAGGTCTCGCCTTGCCTTAGATTGTCTTTCATCCACTTGTTACATAGTTTATAAGGTTGAAAAAAAAAAAAAGACACGAGTCCATCAAGTCCCACCTGTGATCTTACATGTTCTCGGCACACTTTGTGTCTTCCGTCTTTCTCCGGATCAGATCCTTTTTCTCCTCTGCTCAGTCTTGGTTGCTCCAATCTCTGCTTGCCCTCGTTTCTTCCCTCTTCTGCGTCCTTCCATCCAGCCTCACATCTCCTGACCCTGTCTCTTTCTCTCTCTTTCTCTCTCTTTCCTCCCCCCCGCTCTCTCTGATATTTAGTATTACACAGCTATTCTCCAGATCTGGTATCTTCGCCCCTTACAACGCCACTCAGACTTTCATTATGCAAAAAAAAACTGAAGTCTACTGATGCAGAGAGAATGAGACCCCGGAGAAGGCACATTTTTAAAGGGACAGTGTCCATGTTTCTGATTGGGAAGGAGCAGCGCGCACACCCGTCCAGTTTATAATTGCCCACATCTCATTCCGGAGCTGCGCTTGTCTCCTGCGCTGCTGCGAGGGCTGGAAATGTAATTTGTAAAGCATGGCCATGCATCCTCTCTGTGCCATTAAATGTAAGTAATGGCCAAATAGCAGCCATTATCCCCCCCAAAGTGTGAAAAACAATGCGTCATGCGGGTAATATCATCTGTGATGGTCTATACGTTGCAATTTAGTCTATAGATGAGGACTAAAATCGCCCTCAAATACCATGATCCCGATCTCCCATTCATTGTCCTCATGTATTAGTCCGTGTGTCCCTGCAGAACATGAACAGACTGCTGACATCCACATATAATGTGTAATGCTTTATTTCTCCTGCGGGGGAGCTGTAGGGAAATTGAACACCTTGATACCAGGTTGTAGATTTAGATTGCCAGGGTTCCCAGCAGTAAAGTTCCCCGCGATTGTTCTCTGGGGTCTCAGCAGCAGAACCGCTTATTGATCACTGATCGTCTCGATGCTGGACCGAAGATCAGCTTATTGATCGCTGCGTGAGTCAGCAGCAGAACCGCTTTGATCAGCTTATTGATCATTGATGGTCTCAGCAGCGGGCGTTCCTGAGATCAGCCTGCTGATCACTGAGGATCTTGGCAGCAGAACACCCTAAGATCATCTTTTTTGGTTGCTGAGTTGTGAGGGGGGATCTCAGCAGAAATCCTCCCTGAGAGCAGTTTATCGATGGCTGATAATCTCAGCAGAACACCCTGAGATCATGAGATCAACTTATAGATGACTTGGGGGTCTCAGCAGTGGAGAATCTTAAGGATCAGCTTATGGATTGCAGGTGGTTGAAATAGTGGATCCACTTGTGATCAACGTAATGATCGCCAGTGGTTTGAATAGTCGATCTTCTTGTGAACAGCATATTGATTGATGGTTTGAACAGTGGATCTACTTGTGATCAACGTATTGATTGGTGGTTTGAACAGTGGATCTGCTTGTGTTAACCATATTGTTTGATGGTGGCTTGAACAGTGGATCTCCTCATGATCAGCGTATTGATTGATGGTTTGAACAGTGGATCTACTTGTGATCGGCATATTGTTTGGTGGTTTGAACAGTGGATCTCCTTATGATCAGCGTATTAATTGATGGTATGAACAGTGGATCTACTTGTGTTCAGCATATTGTTTGATGGTGGTTTGAACAGTGGGACTCCTCATGATCAACGTATTGATTAATGGTTTGAACAGTGGATCTTCTTGTGATCAGCGTATTGATTGGTAGTGGTTTGAACAGTGGATTTCCTCATGATCAGTGTATTGATTGATGGTTTGAACAGTGGGTCTACTTGTGATCAGCGTATTGATTAATGAGGAGCTCAGCAATAGAACTCCCTGAAATCAATTTATTGAACAGCGAAGCTCTCAGTAGTGGATCTCCCTGTGATCAACCTATTGAATGCTGTGGATCTCAGCATCATAGCACTCTAAGATCATCGTTTAGATTCCTAGGGGGTCTTAGCAGTGATCCTCCCTGAGGGTATCGGTAGTGGACCTTCCGTCGTGAGGATCAGCCTACTGATTGCTTGTGGTTTCAGTCTTGTATCTACTTGTTATCAGCTTATTGATTCCTGGTGGATTCAGAAGTGGATCTACTTGTGATCAGCGTATTGATTGCTGGTGGATTCAGTCGTGGATCTACTTGTGATCAGCGTATTGATTGCTGGTGGATTCAGTTGTGGATCTACTTGTGATCAGCTTATTGATTGCTGGTGGATTCAGTAGTGGATCTACTTGTGATCAGCATATTGATTGCTGGTTGCTTCAGTAGTGGATCTCCTCAAGATCAGCTTATTGATTGCTAGTGATTTGAACAATTAATCTGTTTGTGATCAGCATACTGATCATTGAGGATCTCAGCAGCAGAACATTCTGAAGTCAGCTTATTGATCAGCGAGGCTCTCAGCAGTGGATCTCCCTGTGATCAATCAATCTATTAATTGCTGGGGATCTCAGCAGCAGAACACCCTGTGATCTCCAGTGATAAATATGATGGTCTCAGCAGTGGACTTCTCTGAGATCAGATAATTGATCACTGGGGGCTCAGCGTTACAACCCGTGCGGTCAGTTTGCCCTTGAAATGGGCAAAAGTAATGGAAATGTTCACCTGGTCGCAGGAAAGTTCAATCTCTGTCAATAAAGAGAATAAACACAGTAAACAAACCCATTTTGTCACAAGGAATCAACAGTAATTTGTCAAGGAACCCCCTACACATGTTCAATTTTCCTGCAGCACCCCCACAGGGGAAATGAGGTATTACACAATTGTATTTGATGCTAATGGGCTTTCCATGTAAGGCTGGTTTCACATTGGCGTTTTTTGGGGTGCGTTTTTGCGGTAAAAAACGCAAAAAAACGCATGGTGAAAAAATGCATGTAAATGCGTGTAAACGCTGCGTTTTTTTGACGCATGCGTTTTTGCATGTGGTGAAAAAAACGCGGCGTTTTGACGCGTTTACATGCGTTTTTACATGCGTTTGCGTTTTTTAAATGCATGCTGAGAAATGTGTGACAGCTGCCAATCATCAAAAAAGAGTAAAAAACCCACTATAAACAGAAACAGTTAGGGTTAGGGTTAGGGGTAGGGATCATAACCCTAACCCTAACCCTAAAGGGATCCTACCCCTAACCCTACCCCTAAGGGATCCTAACCCTACCCCTAACCCTACCCCTAACCCTACCCCTAACCCTAAGGGATCCTAACCCTAACCCTAACCCTACCCCTAACCCTAACCCTAAGGGATCCTAACCCTAACCCTACCCCTAACCCTACCCCTAACCATAAAGGGATTAGGGTTAGGGTTAGGATCCCTTAGGGTTAGGGGTAGGGTTAGGGTTAGGGGTAGGGTTAGGATCCCTTAGGGTTAGGGTTAGGGGTAGGGTTAGGGGTAGGGTTAGGTTCCCTTTATCACCTTTATGTTGGGGGGTGGCATATCAGTGTGTTTTCTGTTTTTTTAATAAAAAAACGCATGCGTTTTTTACTGCAAAAAACGCATGCACCAAAAAACGCATGCGTCCCCATTGACTCCAATGTATTTTTTGACCCAAAAAAAACGCATGCGTTTTTTTTTGGTCCAAAAAACGCTTCTAAAAATACTACAAGTAGCATTTCAGAAAATGAACGCATGCAGTAAAAAAACGCATGCGTCAAAAAACGCGACCAAACGCGCACACAAAAAAACGCATGCGTTTTCAATGTTAAAGATAGGAAAAAAAAACGCTGCAGACAAAAACGCAAGTGTGAAACCACCCTAAGTCATGGTTGTGTCGGGTCCTCCAGAGTGAGAGACACTTTATATAGTCACCAGGTTATGGACCGATATGTGAGTGTTGCCCGTCCTGTAGATGCCCGCGGGCACCACCAGCTACCAGGGAGCAGGAAGTCGGCACTGGAGGAAAGAAGACTTGTGCTGGATTCCAGCTAAGATGATTAATAGAACCATTGATGGTGATCTGCTGGTCACTATTCTCTACTTCTTGCCTTCTCCCAGGACCTCATATCACCGCCCCATCCCCCGCAATATGGACCCTTTCTTTATTCTTTCTATTCTTACAATCTGCCGCCCATTTTTATCTCCTCCATCTTCTTAGTTCCTTATCTGCTCTGATTCCATTAAACCAATTCATGAAGTTTTCAATGTTCTAATTGTAAAAATCCAGATTTAATCATATAAAACATCTCCTCTGTACCAGCGGACTCGAAAACTGTCTGCCGGAGCTCACCATTTAATACGGAGCATTCGTTTTTCAGATTTTATCTGTTTTTCTTCCTGCCGATCTTATTTCTTTGAGATAATTCGAGAACCTTCCCCACAATTATAGTTTGGGCATTTTAAAGTCTTTGTGACTTAAAGGGATACTAACGTCCATCCCATATTTTTGTAAACTTGAAGGGTTACTCTCATCTTCATCAATGGGTATTAGATAGAGCTTGCAAAAACAAGCACTTTTGCAATTTACAGCATGTTAATATTTTCAGCCGTTCTCGAGATATTTACACTTTTTGTTTACAGCTCGTTGCCTTAGAGACCGACCACCGCTGCTAGACAGTAGAACCTGTGCAGCGCTTACAAGCTCTTTTGTTTTGCTCTTGGTTTGAAGCTGGCCAGGATCCTTGAAGTGAGCTGTTACCTCCTAATCCCGGCTCAGCATCAGTGTATTTAATACAAGCTAGACAGCATCGGTGGTCGGTTTCCCAGGCAACGAGCTGTAAACAAAAGAAAAGTGTTAATATCTCAAGAACGGCTGCAAATTTTAATAAGCAGTAAATTGCAAAAGTGCTTGTACTTACAATTCCTATCTGACAATATTCTTTCCAAGACTATTGGAATAAGTTTTAAAGGGATTTCCCATTCCTCCATGATTTGAAAACTTGCTTAAGGGAAGTGGTCTTTAACATATAAAGAAAAAAGTGGTACAAATCTTTCCGCTTTTTTAGCGCTGTTGCCTCTGGGACAGGAAGTGATAACTTCTCATTAATTTCATAGGGAGAGATGTGGAAGGACAGATATCAGGGCCAGCACCATCCCTTTAAGGGGTTTTCCATCACTTTTTGAAAACCTACAAGAAGGATGTTAAGTAATGTCATGTTCCTCAGTCATCTGATCCTCCAGCCAATCAGTGGCAGCAGCAGTCAATCAGCAAGATCCTGACTACTGCTTACAGCCTGTATTCTGCAATTGTAGTGAAAGAAGACACCGGCGGCCATTAAAAAGCAAAGCAACCAAGGAAAACATCGGAAGGACGAGGGTGAGGAATTGGCAGGTGGAGGGGAGAGGGTCAGGCGTTATTGTTTCACTATTTGGATTCATTAAACACGAATCTTAAAAACTTCTCCTTCAATTAGGCAGGAAACCGAGCGTCATAATGAAAAACAGACAGACCTGGTGCGAAGCGACTACCTGGTGAATATGAAATGTGTCATTATCACTTGTGAATGCTCCTGTGCTAATGTATGGCCCATCCTGTAGAATTTAAAGGGACGGTACTTCCATAACTCCCATAGACTTCAATGGGGAGCGCTTTTGCACCTGGATGGATGGACACCTGTTCTATTTGTAGAGGTCTGAACCCCACAGTTTGGGGGTCAATCCACAGATGTAAAGTCATAATTAACAACTTTTTTTTTTTCGGGACGTTGAGATTTCGGGAGTAAAATATGGGGTAAATGAATAGAAATAATAGCGTCATCCTCTACACAGCCGAGGGTGTGCCCTTTGGAATTGTTACAGGGCAGTCTGAAACTTGTAGTTCTACAACATCTGGACGCCGGCAGATTGCAGCTCAATCCTTATATTCATAATCTGCTCTAATCCAATCTGCAGCGAGGATTATAATTCTGCGGAGTATTATATGGACCCACGGTGGCTTGGGTATCCTGGTTATTAAGGGTCCAATCAAGGGGGTGGCCATATCGTAGCTTCCACATGAGATTATCATCCATCTTTCCCAGATTCAGGATCCTGGGAAAGCTGGGTAGCGGTTTATCTCCATGTCGTACACCCGTCCTCTTCCTATTTGTTATCACCGTTGATATCATTTCAGCTTTGCGACGCTGTGCTGTAAAGCGTGTGCGGATCGCCGGAGATTTTATGGCATTTTTCACTCATTGCATTGCGGGCGAACACCAGGAAATTGCTGTGATCTCTCCATGAAATGCGACAGTGGCGGAAATATCGCGTCGCTGCAGAATATTTACATGTGTAA
Source organism: Ranitomeya imitator (assembly GCF_032444005.1). Lineage (NCBI taxonomy): Eukaryota > Metazoa > Chordata > Amphibia > Anura > Dendrobatidae > Ranitomeya > Ranitomeya imitator. The sequence goes on from NC_091288.1 coordinate 206,023,760, forward strand.
TATGCAGCCATTACGGCGGAAAATAGGCCCAGAATTTAAATTCAAGGACCAGCAAGTCAAGGGCATCCTCTTAAAGGAGTCTTCTAAAGTAAGCATCTGCGGATTGGTGGGCTTCTGGGACCCCTACCTAGCAAAAAAAAAATATATATAAAAAAATAAAAGCTGATGAAATCAGACAATTATTTAAAGGGAAACTCCATCTAACATCAGGCTTTAGCGGGCTTCTATCAGATCCTGCATGGACGCAGCGTCATGGCGTCATCGTTGTTGTTACAGGCCTGACACTTGAAGCTCCAATCTGTAATATCATCATATAGGAAGTAAAAGAAAATAAAATAAAATTGTGGGCTTTTTTGTACCTCTCGTTTAAAGGGTTATTCCTTTCCTCGTAGATGGATAGAGCTTGTAAATTAAAGCACTTTTGCAATTTATAGTTAATTAAAATTTACATTCGTTCTTGAGATATTAACACTTTTTATCTGTTTACATCTCGTTGTCTAGGAGACCGACCACCGCTGCTGTCTAACTCATAAGCACTGTGCCGCAGCAAGCCGGGATTAGGAGATAACAGCGCACTCCAGCGATCCTGTCCAGCTTCAAAACAGTGTTTGCAAGCTCAATAGAAAAGAGCTAGTTAAGCACTGAGCAAGCTCTGCTGTCCAGCAGCAGTGGTCGGTCTCCAAGGCAACGAGCTGAAAAGAAAAGTGTTGATATCTCAAACACGGCTGAAAATTGTAATAGGCTTTAAAACGCAAAAGTGCTTGTATCTACCAGCACTATCCGACTATACCCATTTACGAAGATGGGAAATAACCCCTTTAAGGTCAATGCGATGAATAAGGCAAATTGTTTATTTTTTGGGTTTAAAGGGATTTATGAGATTAAGAAAACATGGTGGCCTTCTTCTAGAAACAGCGCCACTTATCTATAGCCTTTGTTTAGAAGTGCAGTATTTCAGTTGTAATACCACTTACGGTCTATAGACGAGAGTGGCGCTGTTCCTGGAAGTAAGCAGCCATCTTTTCAAATCTGATAGAACCTCATTATGAGACCACCTCTGACATATGAGTAGGTGTGCAGATATAGAAACCTGCTTGGTCGCTCACTCTAATCCTTGGCGTTGGCTTCGGTCGGATCGCTCTGCGATCAGGAGTGATCTGTTCTCTCGACTCCATTGTCCATCCATGACTAATACCCGGTGTCCATATAATAGGCTCTTCTAATAGTAATATGTACAGAGCATGAACGTGACGGCGCTTTATTGGACATTGTGTATCCGCAGACACCGAAACGCGCAGTGCAGAAGTGATCGATGGGCAGAACGGATCTTGAGGGCCCGATCCACTAATCTGGTCCATTTACATAACCGTCCGCTCCTTGCTGTAATGGATATCAGCTTGCGGATTTTGGAACAGCCAGTGTGCAGCGCTGCGGTATAAAGCATGGGGGAGTAGTCGGAGTCGTAGATGAGGTTGGTTTCAGTAAACTGTAGTCCATGACTGGGCAGCTTTGCCGTAAGCTAGTAATATTTCCATTAATGATGTAACCAGGCCCTGGCATCATAGGAGACCCCAAATTAACCGACACCACTAGGAGCACCATTGTTACACCCATGATAGATCTATGGGAGGTGGGCTTTGACGTGGAGTGGCACCAAAAAACACAGTGCCCACACTCCATAACTGGATGGTAGTGGTGCCCCCAATGATTGACACCACCGCCTAGCCACTACTGTCCAACTTCTGTAGGTCTCAGTGGTGCTCCTAGTGGTGTCTGAGCAATGGAAAATAATGGATTTTCTGTTGGGTCCCAGAAGGTCGGATGGTAGTGGTGCCCCCAATGATTGACACCACCGCCTAGCCACTACTGTCCAACTTCTGTAGGTCTCAGTGGTGCTCCTAGTGGTGTCTGAGCAATGGAAAATAATGGATTTTCTGTTGGGTCCCAGAAGATCGGATGGTAGTGGTGCCCCCAATGATTGACACCACCGCCTAGCCACTACTGTCCAACTTCTGTAGGTCTCAGTGGTGCTCCTAGTGGTGTCTGAGCAATGGAAAATAATGGATTTTCTGTTGGGTCCCAGAAGGTCAAGGGGCCACTGCCGGCTCAGGTTTCCGTACACCAGGAGATCTCCAGTATGGGTCACCTCAGCAGGATGAACCATTGGGGCACAGTAGAGTTTTTCAAGCTCAGTTTTGATGTCTTTGGCCCGTCCAATGCTGAGACATTGCCCCTACATTGCAGCTCGGACCGGAGGCGCTGGTGCCGCAGACTAATATTATGCAAGCCCTTTCTTTTCTATCTATAAGAGAAGACCTCAAGGTTCCACCGACCGATTGTGACATTCTTTGCTAGGCAACGGCCGTTAACAGACCTCGATCCTATATACCAAGCCGCGTGACAGCGGGAGACGCTGCTCATTTATGTGATAAAAATAAATAATATTTTATAATAAAGTTAAATATTCTGCTCCGACCATCTGTTCCTGTAAATGTGAGACCGTGGGCAGGCACAATAGGAAAAATATTCTGCAGCACACGGCTGCCGGTGTGAAGATGACGACAGTCGGCGACTAAAGCTTTCAGAAATCATCACCTTACCCCTTCATTAAAGGAGGTCGCGCCGACACTCTGCGATCTAGATCATGCAGTCTGTAGTCCTACCCAGGCCTCCTTTATTCCACCGTTCTTCACAGATCTTCTCCATAATAACATAGTAACATAGTAACATAGTTAGTAAGGCCGAAAAAAGACATTTGTCCATCCAGTTCAGCCTATATTCCATCATAATAAATCCCCAGATCTACGTCCTTCTACAGAACCTAATTGTATGATACAATATTGTTCTGCTCCAGGAAGACATCCAGGCCTCTCTTGAACCCCTCGACTGAGTTCGCCATCACCACCTCCTCAGGCAAGCAATTCCAGATTCTCACTGCCCTAACAGTAAAGAATCATGTAAAACAGTAAATAATGATGGGTTGTGGCCATATTGATCTAATGATCTGCCCTATACCATAGGTGGCGCTACAGCGACATTATTTGTCAGACTTTTTCTGCCCTTCGAGGGACCTTTCATCGCTGCTGATATATTAGTTTTAGTAAATACTTGTGTTTACAATCAAATAACAATTACTGGAACATTTTGAGATATCAGGAAAGCCGACATGTCCCCTTTAAAGCCCCTTACTCGCAAAAATCAGCCCCTCTCATCAAAAAGATGGACTCAAAAATTGTTACCCTTTAAAACCCTGCTGTTGTCTTCGGTCTGGGGAGACCGATTTTGAACTTTGGTATTTTTTGGGGTGTTCAAGATGCGGTTCTGAAACTTGTGGTTGATTGACTTAAATGAGGATGGGTCGGTCGGCCATGGGTTTCAGAGCTGCATCTTGAATATTTTAAAGAATATTGAAGTTCAAGGTCGGTCGTTTTTGACCGAAGACAACAGCAGGGTTACGTCTTTGTAGCTTTTTAGGCTGCTGTTGTGGCAATTATTTTTTTTTTTCCCAAAATGAAGTTTATAGCCTACTCCACCAGTAGAGAAGGTCTCTGCATCTCTTCCGTTGCTCTGTCAAACCTGGCGGCAACAAATAAAATTGGTAAAATATACTTGTCTGACATCAGAGCTCGGAGGGAATCTCTATCCCGGGCTGCTATATTTACAACGTCCGCCTCTCAATAATCAGCCTGCCGACATCAGCAACTCTGCCAGCACAAGATTTATACAATCGTGCATGAACTAAAACAAGTACCCACAGGGCCACTGTAATAAAGAAACAAAATAGGGCAGTGGATGAGCATCCTCGAGGATGGAGGGGAACGAGTCTGATAATGGAGTCCACATAGGAGAGACCCTAAAATCTCAGCCCCCCTCCCAGGTCTGTAAAGCCCAGTGTCCATGAGACTGTAGACTCATCAAATGGAACTTATTAACCCACCTAAAGTGTGTCACGCTTGTAGCCAGGAGGGTAACTACAGGGGGCACAGAGGGGCCCAGTATTCTAAATACCCTTGGTAGAGGGGACCCTGTTAAAGATTTTGCATCGGGACAGACCCATTCATTGGGGGAATGGGGCTTGGTAGTTCTTCTCCTTGGTAATCTTGTTGGCTTGGCGTGGGCACCATAATGCTGGGGGCATCATATTTTGTGTGGAGGGGTCTTTATACTCTGTGGGGGGAGTACCATAAAGGATTTGTACTTACCATCCTCGAGCACCTATGACTTTCCCGGTAACACCACCAGCCCATTCTGGAAGGTCCACTTTTGGACAGGGTCGACATGTAATCTTTCCCTTGCTGTATGGGACCCCCCTAATTTGCTGGGGTTCTGCATGAAGATTTGGAAAATTCTTGGCAAATGCCGATCAGGGGCACTATTTTAGGTGGGTACATAGTACAGACTGGGTAAGATTAGGGATGTGGCTTAGGGTAATAGAAAAATAGCATGACTCCTTTCTATATAATACAACTGTCCGGAGTCAGAGCTATTTTTGCAATATCAAAACTGGTGGGTTTACTCAAGCGCTATCTACGACTGGGATGCTTCTGGTCTAGACTGGGGAGTCCTAGGTGGGTGGGAATAAAGCTTCCCTAGATTGCCATCTCCAAAGTTGGTAACTATGCAATACATAACCATACCTCCCAATTTGGAAAGAAGGTAATCAGCCCAAGGACCTCAATGTTGTTGGCCCCAGTTTTCTGTGTAGTAGCTGATGCGTTAGGACCCAGTCTATACGGCAGAGCTAGGACAAGGCATTTATGTATAGGGCCCTCACACGACTTTATATATAACAAGTAGGGGAGAGGATGTGATGGAGCGCGCTGTAGCGTCTGTGATCAAACAAATAAGGCAGTACTCTGTAGCGCCAAAACATGAAACATGAAAATTGAATTTAATTACTGCACTAGAAATATGAAAAAATGAAAAAGTTTAGCGCATAAATTGGCCAATTCATGTGTACCTGGTAGCCACGATAAGGCATTTCTCGTTTACCAGGACCTAACAATGCCAATCCTCGCTTAGAATAAAGTCTTCATCTGTATGGGAACCTGTGAATCCTCTCTTAGACTAAAATCGATATCTCCGTGGAGGGGTAGGGGTAGGAGTAGTCTTGGCGCTAGAGTGCTGCCTTATTTATTTGATTGTTTATGAGTTGGTGACTCTAGGTTAGCACCTGTTCACACATAGTCTATGTTTGGATGTGACAGTCAGTTTTTTAAATTTTTTTTTTTTTAAATTTGTATTGTCTGTGATGCTCCAGTTGTTACCGTAGAATGATTGTCTCATCTTAGACTCTGAGCGTTTCTGCTCATCCTGTCACCGCTGACTGTCAGCAGCAGAAGAATGTGTCAGGCGCCGGTGATGATGCAGAGAAATAATTATCTGCACCCGTTCTCCTAATTTATATCCCAGAAAGACGGAGACGCTGGCAACAAAAAACCCTGATCTAATGCTCATTGTGGTATGGAGCCTCATAAAAGCCACAACATCTGCTGCAGAACCTCAACGTAGACCCCTAGCTGCTGCACAACATCATAATAGACCCCTAACTGCTTCAGAACCTGCTGAGGTGTATTATGAGGTCCTGCAGCAGCTGAGGTATGTATTATGAAGTTCTGCAGAAGCTGAGGTGTGTAATATAATCTGCAATAGCTGATGTGTGTTTTATAACATTTTGCAGCAGCTGAGGTGTGCATTATGATGTTCTACAGCAGCTGAGATCTGTATTATGATGTTCTGCAGCAGCTGAGGTGTGCTTTATTAGGTTCTGCATCATCTGACGAGTAATATGATCTGCAGTAGATGACGTGCGTTTTATAAAATTTTGCAGCAGCTGAGTTATGTACTATGAGGTTCTGCAGCAGCTGAGGTGTGTGATCATATTCTGCAGCAGCTGAGGTGTTTAATGTCAGGTTCTGCAGTAGCTGAGGTAATATGATCTGCAATAGCTGAAGTGTGTATTATGAGGTTCTGCAGCAGCTGAGGTGTGTAATATGATCTGCAAAAGCTGAAGTGTATCATGAGGTTCTTCAGTAACCGAGGTCTGTATTATGAGGTTCTGCAGCAGTTGAGGTGTGTACTAAGAGGTTCTGCAGTAGCTGAGAAATAACTGAAATCTTCCAACCATCAGAATCGACTGTCTGTGTCTCTGGCTTTCCCTTCCCTCGTTATCACCTTCAGCCATCTCCTGATCATCTCCCTTCTCCCCTCTCATCTCATCTCTGCTTTATTTTGATGCTTCTCCTCTACGTGCCGCAGCTCGAGGCGACGAGAGTGACAGACACCGAGTATAAAAGTAGATTTCCTTTTAATAAATATTTGATTAATAAAAATTAAAAGCGATTAACGAAGCTGGATTATGATTAAAGCCAATTAGAACATCCCACCAGTAATCGCTTCGGCTTCATATCTCTTATCAATTGGATCTGTCATTCCGTAATTAAGCAGAGTTATGGTAGCTCAGTAAGGGCAGCCATGTAGGCCTCATACATGGCCTTGTTGCCCATAGCAACCAATCACAGAGCAGATTAAGAGATGAAAGCTGAGCTGTGATTGGTTGCTATGAGCATCTTTAGGATCGGCCTGTGCGGTCTTTCACCCGGGGCAAAGGTTTAGGTTTCTGCTCTTATTCCTGTATCTAAATACCCCGGCCAAGGAAAAATGGTCTATTGTCGCCCACCGGGCACTTGGTACCGAGGTCAAGTGCCCTTTTAGGTAGCCGGCTGCTATTTTTCCTAGTCCTGTCATACACATGCACAGTTTGGCTGAGCGTGCATGTGATTTCAACGGGCATGACAGCTTAACCCCTTCAGGTTTTTTTTTTTTCACCCCAATTTTTGTGCTTTTGTTTTTACTCCACAGAGCGATAATTTTTTATTCTCCTGATATAACCCTGCAGGGGCTTGTTATTTGCAGGACCAGTTTTAGTTTTGCGTGACACCATCCATTTCACCATATAATGCACAGAAAGATGAGAAAACGTGGAGGGACGTAGTGGGAAAAAAACACAACCCCACTATTTTTGGCTTTTGTTTTTACAGCGTAAGTGGTTCCAAGCACCTCTGGCGGCAATCTATCCTCCCTGAAAACAGAAGGATCTGGCGTGTAAATTCAACATGTGTAATCCCCATCTCCCCTGCGGTCATCTGCCCCCGTACACCATCGGTGGTTGTCCGATCCCCATCTCCCCTGCTGTCACCTGCCCCCGTACACCATGGACGGTTGTCCGATCCCCATCTCCCCTGCCCCCATACACCATGGACGGTTGTCCGATCCCCATCTCCCCTGCCCCCGTACACCATGGGTGGTTGTCCGATCCCCATCTCCCCTGCTGTCACCTGCCCCCATACACCATGGACGGTTGTCCGATCCCCATCTCCCCTACCGTCATCTGCCCCATACACCATGGACGGTTGTCCGATCCCTATCTCCCCTGCCGTCATCTGCTCCCATACACCATGGATCGTTGTCCGATCCCCATCTCCCCTACCATCATCTGCCCCCATACACCATGGACGGTTGTCCGATCCCCATCTCCCCTGCCCTCATCTGCCCCCATACACCATGGACGGTTGTTCGATCCCCATCTCCCCTACCGTCATCTGCCCCCATACACCATGGACGGTTGTCCGATCCCCATCTTCCCTACCGTCATCTGCCTCCATACACCATGGACGGTTGTCTGATCCCTCTCTCCCTGCCATCATCTGCCCCCATACACCATGGACGGTTGTCCGATCCCCATCTCCCCTGCCCTCATCTGCCCCCATACACCATGGACGGTTGTTCGATCCCCATCTCCCCTACCGTCATCTGCCCCCATACACCATGGACGGTTGTCCGATCCCCATCTCCCCTACCGTCATCTGCCTCCATACACCATGGACGGTTGTCCGATCCCCATCTCCCCTGCCGTCATCTGCCCCCATACACCATGGACGGTTGTCCGATCCCCATCTCCCCTACCTTCATCTGCCCCCATACACCATGGACGGTTGTCCGATCCCCATCTCCCCTACCATCATCTGTCCCCATACACCATGGACGGTTGTCCGATCCCTGTCTCCCCTGCCATCATCTGCCCCCATACACCATGGACGGTTGTCCGATCCCTGTCTCCCCTGCCCTCATCTGCCCCCATACACCATGGACGGTTGTCCGATCCCCATCTCCCCTGCCATCATCTGCCCCCATACACATTGGATGGTTTTTCGTTCCCTATCTCCCTGCCATCATCTGCCCCCATACACATTGGATGGTTGTCCGATCTCTCTCTCCCTGCCATCATCTGCCCCCATACACCATGGATGGTTGTCTGCTCCTTATCTCCCTGTCATCATCTGCCCCCGTACACCATGGATGGTTGTCCGATCCCTATCTCCCTGCCATCATCTGCCCCCATACACATTGGATGGTTGTCTGATCCCCATCTCCCCTACCATCATCTGTCCCCATACACCATGGACGGTTGTCCGATCCCCATCTCCCCTGCCGTCATCTGCCCCCATACACCATGGACGGTTGTCCGATCCCCATCTCCCCTACCTTCATCTGCCCCCATACACCATGGACGGTTGTCCGATCCCCATCTCCCCTACCATCATCTGTCCCCATACACCATGGACGGTTGTCCGATCCCTGTCTCCCCTGCCATCATCTGCCCCCATACACCATGGACGGTTGTCCGATCCCCATCTCCCCTGCCATCATCTGCCCCCATACACATTGGATGGTTTTTCGTTCCCTATCTCCCTGCCATCATCTGCCCCCATACACATTGGATGGTTGTCCGATCTCTCTCTCCCTGCCATCATCTGCCCCCATACACCATGGATGGTTGTCTGCTCCTTATCTCCCTGTCATCATCTGCCCCCGTACACCATGGATGGTTGTCCGATCCCTATCTCCCTGCCATCATCTGCCCCCATACACATTGGATGGTTGTCTGATCCCACATAAATCGCCAAGTTTGGCCTCAGTAATAATAAATCTTACCAATGTGTCTTATCACCCCCCACATATAGAGCGGAATTATCTCCCTATACAATGAGTCGGAGCCGTCATTACTGCTGCCTCCCGCTTCACATGATTACATATCAGACTCAGCTCTGCTACAATTAACAATGACGTCAATTTTTATTTTTTTTTCCGGCTTTTTGGGGATATGCAAATGTCGCTATCGCAAATTGCCCGAGTGAAGCCACGACAAAGTTGATTGAAATTGTAAAGCAAATCTCATCTCATTGTACCAGGGAGAGGGGAAGCGTCAATCAGAATAACTGGCTTAGAATCCCAGAGCAGGCGGCATCCCACCCCCCCTTTTATTAACTCTTAGGTTTCCAAACCCATAATGTCAATGGCTCATTGAAGAGGATTTCCTCCGTGTAATCAGTGGAAGACCTACATTTATAGAGCGCTGCAAGAAAAATATCCCGTTAGTTGCATGCACCGAGGCCGCGGCTTAAAAGTCGATTCCGAAAAAAAAAATGTAGATGCCTTAAGACCACCAATCGACAGGGCCACGGACATCTCACATTTGATTCCCCTGATGTATAAAAACCTAAGCTAATAATTAAAACTAATATAGTGCTCATAGACTACAACCTCCATTATGGACTGACAGAGAATGTTGGAAGACACAGAGAGGTTGGAGGGCACCATATTAGACATGCATCAAGAATGGACAGGTCACTGCCGCCTACAAAGTCAGCACACTCCCGTCCTCCTGCTGTCATCATTCCTATGGTTGGTTGAGGACCCACTTAAAGCATGAGGCCAGAAGCTACTGAAGTCCCATTCTGAAGACTATGAGAAGTCAAACAACCAGGGTAGGGACAGTCCAAGGCAGGAAGATCCCCCAGGGCCTATATGGTCCAAATATATGGAGTTCCGGGACCAAAAAGGCGGTGTTTATGCAAATCCCACCCAAAAGTGGATGTTTTTATTCCATTTGCCGAAAAAAAAATAAAGAATTGGTGTTTCTTCAATTAGTTTCCACTTGAAAACCTTGTCAGTTTCACCCACATGGAAAAAAAATGTTGTGAGCACATCCCCCTTAAAAATATTTAGATAAACCCTTCTCAAACAACTCATTGTGAATTAATAGAGGGGGGATCGGTGTCCCTATTCAGTGTTCTGGAGAACCCAACAGATCTACACATTACATAGATAATACATCAATATCAATAGGCGCAGTGTAATCCCTCATTTCTCCTGCGGGGGCACTGCAGGGATGCAGAACACGTGGTACCAGATTCCCGCCAAGATTACAGCCAATCACAGCTGATTATTGGGGGACTCTACAAATGAAAAATGGGTGAATATTAATGAAGACCCCCAGGGTTGCAGCTATTGGGGGTGTAGAGGGTGGCCCAGACATCTTGGTCTGAATCCCAGTCAGGATACAACTTGGTGCTCTGTCTCTCGTCATCCGCCACCGCTCCAGAATAAGGGGCTGGATCTTGGTACCAGGGAATACAAATAAAGGAACCTCGTAAGATCTTGACATTTTTATCGCATCCTTCCCTTACCGCCATCACAATTACACCGGGGCAACAAGTGGCGGAGGCCGAGGCCGGGAGCGGCTAATGAGCGGGCAGGCTTCTCCTGCCACCTTTTAATTGATTCGATGCCAATGCTTTGAGGGCAAAGTTAAAGAATAATGAGTAGAACAGGATTATTGTGCAGATGAAACGTCTAGGAGATCGCCTGCAGGGGAATCCGGCTGAAGGTCAGAGACGATGGCGGAGCTGGGTCGCGGCGTGCAAAACTAATGAGCTTCTCTTCTTCACATCAGCTTTGAGAAGCCGAGGAGCTGACAGCCATGTTTCGTCTTGTCTTCTCCTCATATGCTCGTGAAATCTTATCCGGTCCTTCCCTGCTCTTCTAGTGGGCCGCCATGACCATGCAATACAACCTTCATGACCATTAATGGCAGTGTAGTGGCGCCACATTGTGCACTTATGTGACATTACTACAAATTGCTTTGTAGGAAGTTCTTATAATGCACAGGAATGGCTGATGGGTCCTCACTAGCTGTCCAGCAGTACCATAGTAGACAGCAGGACCGTTGTAAAGGGGAGAGCCAGGACTAAACTGCTCCCCTATACAATAAAATTATATTTATCTGCAGCCACCACTAGGGGGAGCTCACTGCATAAAGATTTATACTTTGGTTCCCAGCTCATCGCCCCAGGGGCTTCATTCTCAAAGGGGTTGTGTTTGGTTTTGTTTTTAATACTTAAATGCATGCATTTTTGCAATTGCGTTTCCTTAAAATTTACCTTCTATAGTTTTTTTTTTTTTTTAATTATCTATTGCTGGCTGCAGAATGAGTTAACTGAGAATCAGTCAGGGAACTCATTCTGATGGGCTGACAGGAGAGTTTGTAGCTATTATCACTTTCTTTTTTTCTCCGTGCGAATTGAAAAGCGAAAACAGTTCAGAATTATTATTTTTTAAGCTCAGTTACAAAAATGTTTTTTAGCCCCAAATTTAAAGGGGAAAATTATTTATGGTCCCTCCCCCTCAGAGGTGGAAGCCCCTGGCGCGATGAGCTGATACTCGCCTAATGGCGGCAGATTCATAATGAGAAACATGAAGATTAGTGGGGAAAAAAAAGGTGAAAAATCTTTATTATAATAACTGATTAAGAATAACGTTTCATCATAGAAAGCCGAGATATGGAAACTGTAAGGAGTTAGAATATGGTGCCCCATGCTCAAAAATACTTTAATTGTTTTTTTTTTTTTAAATTGTGGCAATTTATAAAATGATTATTAGTTGTTTTTTTTTTTTTTAATTGTGGCAATTTTTTTAAAACAAATTTCAATGGCACAATCTGCATTAAAAATATAAAATCCTGCAATTTTCACACTGGTCAATGAGGATTTTTTGTTTTAGACTCTCTAATTTTTTTTGTTTCAGGAAATAACACATGTACATTAGCCACAATGAACAGAGTCCCGCCCTTTATTTTGTATTGAAGAGTCTAATGAGCGTGTGCAAAAGGTCGTTTGTGAAGAGAGGGGGAGCAGGTGAGCTGTGACACACTAAGACTTCTTTTATGATGATGACTTCTCTTTAAAGGGGTTGTCCTGCCATTTAAAAAAACTAAATATTCATAGTCACCTTACGGAGCTCCCTTTTGGTCCATTTTCAATATTTCACGACTCCCTTCTGGTCTCTGTAGTCCCCCACAGGTGATCACGGGCCGCTCACAGATTGGACACATCAGTCACGTGGCTAGATGAGGCTTTATGTGCCATCTGACCGCTGCAGCCCACCAGTGACTGGCTACAGTGGTCCTTTGACTAGATGGCAAGAGAAGGTAGACACCAGAATCGTGATTGGTGATTTTTTTTTTTTTTTTTATCCATGACCAAACACCCCTTTAGTTTTTTGGGTGCCAATCCAGACTTGCATTGAAGATTTTTATTTTTTTTTAAACACAAAAGTAAAAAAAAAAACAACAAAAACAAACAAAAACAAAAAAGACAAAAGTTTTTTTTTTCATTTTAAAAGACTGATCTTTTATTTTTTTTTTGTACTTTTTTTTTCAAGTCATACATGCAGTAACCGGATCTTGTACACGAGGCCCAAGAATAAATAGATCAGCAGACGTATGGAAGACAATGGCCGCGCCGGCCACCCGTGAACATGGAAGGCCACACAATCCAAGCCCTAAATTCAGGTATTCGTTCAAAAGTACACAAAGTTTTTGGAAGAAGTTGGAAGTTGACATGTGGCACAGTCCGCGGACGTAACATTCTCATCCGCCCTTAAAGCAACAGTCTCCAGGCGGCGAGAGATCAGCGCTTTAAAGGGATACGTAAAATCCTAAAAATGGAGGCATCTACTTAACCCCTAAAATCGTTCATTCAGATCAATCAGTGGCAAATTTCTTGATCATCTTTAACCGAGCCAAGTTGGTCCCAAGTTAAAAGGTTGGTGTCCCTTTAAATATTAGTCCAAAATCCATTCGTTTTCACCGGTGGCCATTGGCTGCAAAAATACCCCCATCATGGACATTCCCTATAAAAATACAACTCCCATCATGCATGCATCTGTCCTGACATGCTGGGAGTTTCTGTTCTCTATCACTTTCCACCATTGTTATTTTACTATCACAAGTTCTGTAAATACTCAACGCTGCCCCCTAGGAACAAAAAAGCGAGTTGGCACAGTGATATTTTTCATAAAATAATTTTTTTTTCTTCTGAATTTCAACCAGGATTACGAGTTCGCTCACGATGACTGGGGTGTGCCGGACGGGACGTGTGCATAGGAAAATCAGCTGTGACCCAGAACAACCAAAAATAGAGGAATTTCTTGCATATCTGATATTTTCTTGTACGTTTTCACTGTTCCTGAAGATGCTCCAACCAACAGGAAAGTCTCATACAAATTGCCATACTGATACATATTTTACCTGACTTCGTCCCCATGACAACACTTCCTGCCCAAGGGTTCTCTGGAAGCTAAATCCTACTAATGGGATGTGATAAAATTACTGGTAAGGTCACTGGTTTTATTGTTTATATTTTTATACCGGTGCTAGAAAAATAAAAGCTGGATTTTTTTTTAATTTTAGGCCAAGCTATGCCTACACTGAGCAATGGGACAGGAAGCACTGTCATAGGAGCACAAAAGTTATTCTAACAGCAGACCTTCAGCTGCAGAAAATAAAAAAATATTGTCAGGGCCAACCCTAGGTTAATAGCCCGTGGAGCGCCCTCTACCGACACCTGCCTTTATGTTGTACCATATGGTGCCCACGTAACACTGAAAAATCAATAAAGTATGGAGTCTGCAGGTGCCGCGCCATCAGGCCTAGTGCCGAGACGCATACCCTGACGATTCCGGGCCCTAATGCAAACTCCGAGCCATGGCTCTCACTTACCATGGCAATTCTGGGGTCTTTGTGTATTGACGAGGGGCCTGGCTGCGATGGCTAGCTCTGCACATGCTATAGCTACACCACTGGACAGGGGATGAGCTCTGTACGTAAAGACAGCCCCTGGGAACTACAGAGAGGAGCCTGCAGCTCTGTTAGTTCCCCTCTGATTCCTCGTGGGCGGTACTAACAGGAAGGCGGAGTCAGTGTTCTTAAATAAGGGTGGAGGAATGGTGAGGGGCTGTGCTACTTCAACTACTACCAGGGATCAAAAAGCACCAGCCCCTCATGAATGAGTTAGGGGATTTCTAAGGCCTCTCTCCCCTGGACAGGAATGTACCCTCTACTTAGAAACAGCCCCTGGGAACTGTGTAGAGGAGCCTGCAGCTCTCTTCTTCCTCATGGGCAGTACTCACTTTAGGCTCTGCTTCCCTGTTAATGACAGTGATATTAAATAAAGGGGTGAGGAATGGAGAGGAGACTGTGCTATTACTACCAGGGATCAAAAAGCACCAGCTAGGGGATGTGAGGTTATGACCCAGCGGGGATCAAAAAGCACCAGCTAGGGGATGTGAGGTCATGACCCAGCGGGGATCAAAAAGCACCAGCTAGGGGATGTGAGGTCATGACCCAACACCAGCTAGGCAGTGTTTTCTATGGGGCCACTCTCCCCTGGACGGGTGATACACCCTGTACTTAGAAACAGCCCCTTGGAACTGCGCAGTGGAGCCTGCAGCTCCTTTGGTTCCGCTCTGCTTCCTCGTGGGCAGTACTAACTTTAGGCTCCGCCTCCCTGGTAGTTATTACATAAGAGTGGAGGAATGGAGGGGAGTTGTGTACACCTACCAGAACGTGAATTAGGGGATGTGAGTTTATGACCCTCACCAGCCGGGCGGCCTTCTCTAGGGGCCACTCTCCCCGGGCAAAGCGTGCGAACGGCCGATACCACGGGAACACGATCACAGCAGAAATCCTCCTTGCCTTCACCATTGGTGGCTCGGAACGAGAGGCAGATACCACTGGGATATGTGGGGCGGGGGGGGTCCGCGGCCCCTGCGAGGCCTGTGCAATTCAGACTTATCAGAGCAGCTAATGTGTTTAAGGGGACAATAAAACTTCTCAGACACTTCCATTAGGAGGGAAAAAAAAAATCTGCCACGACCAGGTCTTACATAAGAGCTCAGGCAGGAGATAATCACCTCCCCGCTCACTTCTGCCCATTCTTGATAATCAATTATGACTATATTAATAAAAAAAATTTAAAAAATGCTCGTATTCTCACCGATGGGCAGTCGTGCAGGATGTAGCAGAGCTGAATGTGTTGTGGCTTTATGAAAACTGGTGCAAAAGTGGAGAAGTATGACATTTTTCGAAAAAACAAAAAACTGATAACAGAGTAATAGAATGAATAGGAGGAGGTTATCGTCCCTTTATATCATAACACTTTGCGGGACCGAAATGATGGGCGTGGGGGCACGTACACACCGAATATGCGCAGTAGGAATTTCTGCACCCAAATCATGTTTTTACTGCGTTTTTTTTTTTTACCTATTAATTTGAAAGCTGAAATAATTGACGTACTGCAAGGAAAAAAAAATCTCACTTTGCAGGTATTGTCACACGCTGAGGTTTTTATTTTTCAGCTGCGAAACTGCAATGTGTGAACAAGTGTTTTGTCAGAGTTTTCACACGAAAAACAGGATAGCAAAAAACCTGACGTCTGAATGAGGCCCTAAATCATCATAAGAGGGCTACGCCCTGCTAGGACAACCCCTGCTCAATCTGAATGTTTGCCCCCAATAAAATAAAACACCTATACCCCCCTCCGGTGGTTTGAGCTGTAGTACCAGACACAGCCTGCTGCCAGGAGTGGCGCTGTGTAATAACGCTTCCTTCAAAGATATCATGGATGGGCAGAATCAGTCTTAAAGGTCTGGAGGCTGAAAGCTTCTTACGGCTTTAGGCCTGAGCCGCTATTCATCACCCATCAGCCCCTAAAGAGATGATTATCAGGGCGGAAAAATTGGGCTTTAGTTATCAATTGTGCCGGATGATAAAGTGGCCTGATTATTAATTAGAAAGCCCACAAATAGAACCCGAAACAGCGCCTCTCTTATTCAGAGGTTGTATGCGGTACTACAGCTAGCCTCCATCAATGGAAAATGGCAGAACTGATACCAGACACTAACTCCATGCTGGACCTTTCCCATAAGAGCCTGCTGTGAGAGGGGAGGAGGAGCTGCAGGAGAAACAGCCGTCATTGGCTGTAAATACACTGCACCGTTCTGACATCACGCCAGAGCCTAAGATGGCCGCCTTCCTAATGGACATACAAATAGGATGCGTCTCTGTGATCGTTACTCCCCTTTCCTTAAAGGGGTAACTCCCAAGTGTGGAGATTATCCCCTATCGCTGGACGTCTGACTGCTGGGACCCCCCCAGACCCCAAAAACCTCATATAAATGGCGCCAAAGTCGACCATGCGCATTGCATTCCTTTTTTAGCAGGTCGCTGCCTCGACCATCTCCGGCGGTCCCGTTAAGAATGAATGGAGCTGATGACCATAATCAACCACCGCTCCATTCATACGCTGGTTCTTGAGATTGATGGCGATCCCAGCAATCCGGAAATTATCCCCTATACCAAGCTATATATGTGTGTTATGGAAAGATGGGCGGTAATCAACGTGACGACAGACCTCACTTATACCACTACACATTCCCTGTTTTCGTTCCAAAAAACAGCGCCATATCTGTCTACAGGCTGCGTCTGGTATTGCAGCCCAGTCCAATTCTCTTTAAAGGTGAAGAGCTGTAATAGCAGACACAACCCATAGACTTTATGTGATATTCGCGTCGTGAAAAAGAAATGAAAGCACTTCTCCATCTTTCTCCACATTCATCAATATATATCTGTAGTGGTCAGTGCTGCAGAACATTTTTTCACCTGCAGCCACCACTAGAGGGCGCCGCTTACTGCTTGAGTTCTATGTGTGAACAACAGCTCCCCCTAGTGGTGACTGCAGGCAGCCAGATTTTTTTTTCCGGATGTTTCAATCTCCATAGCAGATAAATGGATCAAGATATATTAAAAAAGAAAAAAAAAAAAGGTGTTATTTCCCAATGAATTGTGACAAACTCGGCTCTGCTACATCTGCTCTGCTTTGTATTACGTAACGATATGTTATTTTGGGGGAGGATGTCCTAGCCGCCTGGTTTCTGGGCCACCTTCATTGCATATAGAGTGATTTATGTTAGCCCAAGTAAAATCTTGAGAGCCCTGGAACACAGCCCCACTGGCATCACCAGATCCTGGTTGGGTCTGAAGGTTCCCGTCAGACGTTTCTCCTTCCGCTACACATTGATCACAAATTCCGGGTTTGTGTACGAAAATCCGGCAAACTCGTTCTGATCCAGGTTCATGATAAAGAGTTTGTCCGTGGGGGTGAGCTCTACGGGCTGACGGGTGAACTCCTTGTCAAAGTTAGAGGTGTCCCTCTTGTCCTTCTGCAGAAGTAAGAAGTGAACAAACTCCGTTATCGCGAGGGATGGCGGCACAGGAAGGATGGGTGGGATGGCGGAATGCGGCCATTTTGCAATAAAGAGTCACGTGAAGGTTTATTGCAACTTTTCGGAAACTTTTTGATGTTCATGCAAATGATGGGAGCATTAACCAATACAGTCACGCCGGCTTCCATCGCCACGTTCACCTCCTCCTCCGCATCCACAACAGATCGCACACAACAGCCAAACGCAACACGAGCGCAAAAAATATTCCTAAATTTAGACCCTTAAAAAAAAAAAAATAAAATTTGATCAAGACAGAGGCCAAATAATCCTGGATTATACAGAAAAAAAAAAATCAACAGATAGAAGAGAGATTAGGATCAAGTAAAATTAACAAAAAATTTCGTCGGATGGATGGAAATATATATATTTGTTTTTTAACCGAATTGTAATTGCTTATTTCAGAAATTTTATGCAATTTTTAAAAAAGTTTATTTCCATTTTCATAGATGGATATTTTATTTGCAATTTACCGCTACTTAAAATTCACAGCCGTTCTTGAGTAATGAACCGTTTCCATTTGTTTACAGCATCGTTGCCTAGGAAACCGACCACCGTTGCCGTCTAGATTGTAAACACTGCGCTGAAGATGCACAAAATTAGACGGCGGCCGCGTGCTCTACTGCAAGCACTGCGCATGTTCTACTGTCTATCAGCGGTGGTCGGTCTCCTAGGCAACGGCCTGTAAACAAAAGAAAATAGTGTTAATATTTAAAAAAAAAAAAAAAATGGGTGAAAAAATTTTAGGCAGTAAATTGCAAAAGTGCTTGTATTGCCCAGCTGTATCCATGATGGGAATAACCGTTTCATACTATTTTTTTTAACTCTCCTGTGCCAGATGATCGATATGCAGAGAGCGGAAGGGTCTGTACTATTAACAGAAGCTCCAGGATCAGGTCAGAGATCGATCAATCGATGTGTTATAATAATGTATGGCACTGGCAGCCTAAATCACAACTTACTGGGGGGCACAAACAAGTTAAAAAAAATAATTGCACAGTTAATTAAATAATTGCACGGTTTTCATTCACATGTCAGATTGTGACCAAAAGCTTGATCAGAGTGCGGTACGAGCGGCATCCCATTTTCTCCACAGTCCATGAAAAAAGGACTGCACTCAAATGTCAGCAGAGCGCAGTCCGCTTTCTTCAGAGCCAATGTCTGGCATCATTGATTTTGATCAGACACTCGGATAGGTCTCCGATATTTTATGGGGACCACTCGGTCCGTTGGGAAAAAAATAAAAAAAATCAGACATGTGAATGGCCCCATACACTATCACAGGTACAAGCGCTTTCTGCGAAGATCGGACGTCTGAACGGGGCCCAACGCGGGAGATTGAGGTTGCAAAAAACTCCCAACTGGTTCAATCATTTTTGCAACCCCATTCACCTGAATTATGCGGCTACGTAGCAGCAGCGTGGAGATCTTTGGCTGTGGGATCCGTCGCAGACAAAGTCACGGTGCGGCCTCTGCCACAAATTATTATATTTTTATTTTTTTCAAGCTGCAGTACCATACAAAACCTGTGAACAGTGGCGGCGCTGTTTTGGTAAATAATGCCTGCATGTTTCTCTAATGTTGGCCAACCCCTTTAAATCGCTAATAACTATCGTAGACTCCAACGTTTGCACCAGGTCTCGGTATAGGTGCTAATAGTTTGCGCTCCGGTATTAATACGAGCTCCGGCTCGTCTTATATCGGAGCAGAAGGATCGCTAATGTAGGGTTCCCGCCTAGAGATGAAATCGCCTCCACTTATGCGTAAAGGGTTAAATCCCTGCAGCAAAAAGCAGATCTTCACCCATCTCTCCGCAGGATGCCCGGAGCTCCCATGTTCTGACAGTTACCATGACAACCATTCTACCATGGAACACAGTGCGCCGCTCCGACGTGGGCCCCGGTGATCTCCTTCACGATGGAGGGATGTCACGGAGCGGCCGCTCCTCGGGTTACTTCTACTAGAGCTCCGAGCCTATTGCTTAATCCCCCCCTGGAACCTGCATCAGTCTCATCACGGACCGCCTTACCCAATTTTCATTATTACTCAGAGAAAGTCCCCATGGATCAAACAAATCCAAATTTTTGTGGTGCGGTTCCACCTTGGCCTTTTAATGGTGATTATGCCCTGGTGTACAGCACAGCATCATTGTGAAAAAAAACAGAAATGTACAATTAATAAAGTGTCTTCTGCCTAAAAATTGGTGCAAGTGAAGCAACCAATCAGGACGCAGCTCTCATTTTCAAAAGTGCCTCCGAAAAATGAGAGTTGGTAGCCGATTGGTCGCTGTGGAGTTTTCCCCCCCATTGTGTCCATAATAACATCCCCATGACGTTACTGGTTCATCTAGCCGGTCGTGTGGTTAAGATGGCCGTGACGGGAAACCAAGAGAGGCCATGATGATGGCAGTATTGATAGAATAGGACTCCATGCTGGTGGATTACCAGTCCAGTTCCACCTACCAACGTCTCACTGGCGCGCTGCAGGCCTCGGAATGCCGCTCTGTCCGCCTTGCTTCGCACTGCAGCTACACTTGTTCATAAATTTGTCATATTGATGGATTGGGTTCTCCCAGCACAGACTAATCTCCTCCTCCATGACACCTCTTAAAGGGGTAATGCCATCGTTAGACGCTATCAGCCATTAGATGGGCAATAGCGTCCTGATCAGTAGGGGTCTGACCGCAGCTTTTCTGGTGGTCCCATAGAGTGGGAACGTGCATACCCGGCCACTTCTCCATTCAGACGCGCCTAGTTTTCAGGATTGGTGGGGGTCCGAGGAGTCGTAACCTTCTCCCCCTTTGGTTGGTGATAACTTCTAAAAGATACGAAGAACCCTTTAAAAAAGGATTATTATTCCGATCTTCATATGTGAATAGTATTGGATAGAGCTGGTAAAAACGAGCACTTTTGCAATTTATTGCTTATTAATATTTGCAGCCGTTCTTGAGATATTAACACTTTTCTTTTGTTTACACCTCGTTGCCAAGGAAACCGACCACCTCTGTTATAAACCTGGTCAGGATTAGAAGGAAACCAGCCAGGACGGCTTCAAAGCAGCGCTTCCAAGCTCATCTCAATAGAAAAAGAAAACCTTGTAAGCGCTGCACATGTGGTGGTCGGTCTCCAGGGCAACGAGCTGTAAACAAAAATGTTAATATCTCAAAAATGGCTGAAAATTTTCATAACTGATAAATTGCAAAATCAATTGTATTTACAGCCACCATCCAACAACACCCCCATTTACGAAGATGGGAAACGACCCTTTTAAGCTTACAATCACTTCTGGAAGACTTGGTAACTCTTTTTTTAATATACATCCTGACCAGTTGGAAACAAGTTCAGCATAAATTTAATTTTTTATTAGTACGAAAAGTTAAACTGGCACAAGACATTTATACAGAGGATGAATACAGGATGTCCCGAAAACATGTGCTGAAAATCATATACAAAATAATGGCGTAAAAAAAAAAACAAAATAAAAAAACATCCCTCATACTGGAAGATCAGACCCCGATGAGAAGATTCCCTTTAATCTCTGCCGTACTAATCATACACCAGTCACCCCGATCTCGTATACTAACACAAACATGACCGCAGCCACCACTAGGGGGCGCTCATTGTATACAGTCTCCACATTGACCTCAGTGATAACACAGTATGCAGGAAGCTCCATTGTGTTCGCCGTTTGGGGAAAAACTGAAGGATATCAGAAACTAAAAAAAAAAAAATTAAACAGCGCCCCGCTAGCGTCAGGATGCTCAACGTTCCGCTCTCGAAGTAACTTAAATAGCAATTCCGTAAAAATATACAAACCGTCTATAAGCTGCCAATAATATAGCATCAAGTAATCAAAGGGCCCCAATGATTTTTTTTATTTTTTAAAGGAATGGCTAATACAGCATTGGACCACATCTCCGAGGTTAGAGCTTTTATTACATCCCTTTAAAAATTCTGGACGTCTTTTTTTTTTTTTTCGCATGATTAAAAGTGCTGTACGTATATTTATGCCACAGCGAATCAGATGCAAAAAAACATCCTTTTATCTTGCATGTAGAATTGAATGCAAATCTGCAGCCGAATTCCTGGCTGGAAAGGGTGAAATTTGCACCACAATTCACCAGCACCATACCCCCTTACCCACAATACACCAGCACCATATACCCCCTTACCCACAATACACCAGCACCATATACCCCCTTACCCACAATACACCAGCACCATATGCCCTCTTACCCAGCGCGAAACGGGCCTCTATGTAAAAACGAATCCCATCTAATGGGATAACTAATTATTGGGGTAGTAATATAAGCAGGAGTTGCATGTAATGGTCGCACTTTTCTAATTTTGCTCTGGGTTTTTGCAAGACCCCAAGAATTAACGTGCAGGACGGTAGCTAAAGGCGTCATGGTGCATGGGAAATATACTGACTGGAGCATGATTGGGGGGCTAGGGGACCACTTTAAATGCACAGTGCTTTGGAGATCGATAGATCCAGGGTTGTATTAGTTTAGCAGAAAATTTCCTTTTGTGGAAACAGCACCACTCTTGTCCACAGGCCATGTCTGGTACTGCAGCTTTGCCTCATTTAGATATATGAGCCCCTGTGTCTCGGCATTAGATACAGGGCCGGTACGGACAGCTACATTCACACACATGGTCAAACTAAGCTCCAACACTTTTTTTTTTTCTTTTCCCTCCTGGTTGCCCGGTGGGAGTTATAGTTGCAAATAAACTATAAAAACAATCAGACGTCACTGCGGGAAGTAATTATTGCTATGATTAATCTTCCAGCGTAAAAATACCGCAATATGCATCTTCCAGCATATGACAATAATGGGATGCAGCATTTTCGCCTCCCTAATAGTGTAACCCCCCGACCACGTCGTTCCAGGACGGCGATAGGTAACCGGTGGGTCTCCAGTTGCAGAGTCACTACAACTCCCAGCATGGTCTGACTGAGCTTGGAGCGCCACAGATTGCAGGCTCGGCCGCCGGTCACTTCTCCAAAATTAAAAATGTCTACGACTAACTTTGGAGAGGTGTACTGCTTAAAAGGGAGGTTCGAACATGCTCTGGAGTTTGCAAAAAAAAAAAAAAATGACGGGGGTAATACTGACATGGACGCTGGAGTGGCGGGCAGAGCGCTTGCCCCGTGCGCCAGGACGGGAATGTGCAGGGAGTAATGAGTTAATGGTTGGCTGAAGCTGCATGCCGACTGGCCAATTTGTAGCGGAGCCCGGGGCATTCGCTGCGCTAGTGCATTATCTGCTCCACTCATGCGGAAGTGATGAGGATGATGGGGGTCTCGCATACAGGAACATCTGCTGAATTTTTATGTCATCGATAGGCTTTGGCCCCTTTGGAAATCTACTGTGTAGCGCGGGCACGCAGCGCAGAAAACACTGGAAGGAACGGAGCGCAGCTTGGGAGATTTGGCCAATGGGACGTCGGACCTGTGAGATTTGCCCTAGCCGGGGTCATGGAAGATTATAGACCAGGGCTTTTTTTTTTTTCTTCTATCATTGATCTGTCCAAAAATTACATAGTTAATGCACAAGTGTCGTACCTAGGTACAAAACATGAGACAAACATGGCCGCTTTCTGCCGCTAAAACAGCGCCACATCTGTGCACAGGTTGTGTGTGGTAGTGCAGGTCAGCCCCGTTCATTTTAAATGGAACAGAGCTGAAATATCAAACACAACTAGGGAGCGTGGGAATCAATTGGCAGGACCTGGTCCACGCAGAAGCCCAGCGACCAACCGCCTACTTGCCAGCATTTTGATTAAAAGGAGAGCCAGGGATGCCGTCAGGTAGCAGGCAGATCACCGCCAGGCGAGCTAATCAAATGAAGAGCTGGGGATGCTGTCAGGTAGCAGGCAGATCACCGTCAGGCCAGCTAATCAAATGAAGAGCGTGGATGCTGTCAGGTAGCAGGCAGATCAGTGCCAGGCGAGCTAATCAAATGAAGAGCCAGGGATGCCGTCAGGTGGCAGGCAGATCACCGCCAGGCGAGCTAATCAAATGAGGAGCCATGGATGCTATCCGGTAGCAGGCAGATCACCGTCAGGCCAGCTAATCAAATAAAGAGCCATGGATGCCGTCTGGTAGCAGGCAGATCACTGCCAGGCGAGCTAATCAAATGAGGAGCCATGGATGCTATCAGGTAGCAGGCAGATCACAGTCAGGCCAGCTAATCAAAAGAAGAGCCACAGATGTGGTCAGGAAGCAGGCAGATCACTGCCAGGCCAGCTAATCATCCCGATAGCATCCCTGGCTCCTCATTTGCAGGCAGATCACTGCTAGGCCAGCTAATCAAAAGGAGGGCCACGGATGCTGTCAGGTAACAGGCAGATCACCACCAGGCCAGCTAATCAAATGAAGAGTCGGGGATGCTGTCAGGTAGTAGGCAGATCACTGCCAGGCCATCTAATCAAATGAGCCATGGATGCCATCAGATAAGCGGCGGGTCACCCAGCGGCCACAGATCTCCAACATGGCTGATGGCCCAGGTCTTGCGAGTCCATTTGTGCCATTTCTAGATACAACCCATGGACAGAAGTGATGTGGGGAGAAAGTAGCCATGTTTTTTTTTACTCCTAGACAACCCCTTTTTCTGTTATATGAGCGGAATCCTTTATGTTCTGGAGCTGGATGAGAAAGACGAACTCTGCCAGGGCCACACGTCGGTTTATAGAGAATACGTCGTCCTCGTGGCCCAGTTTGGCTTTGGATAGGTCTTCACGGTCCACCCTAGCCAACGCGTCATCTTGGTCATAAGACTTAAGACATTGCCCCTCTTTCTTCACATCCTAAGGGTTACACAAGGGCTCTGAACACACAGCGAGGCCGTGCCCGACACACTCAGCAAGATGGCAAAGTTATGAATACTCAACAATTTGTTTGGGGGCGAGCATGCCACCCCGTGACGGATTACACACGTACAGGCCCCGGCCGGGGAGGTAACTTGGGGGAATAGGGGCAACTCAAACCGTTTAGTCTTTCAGCTCCTGTTTTACAAATTCAGAGTTAACAAAGGAAAATCCTTCAAATTCTGACTGGTCGAGGTTCCTGATCACCTCCTGGTCGGGTGGCGTTAGCACTGGCGGATGGCGGGTGAAAAATCGGTCGAAGTTCTCAGCGTTTCGGCCGCACTATGGGAGGAGGGGGGAGAAAAACAAAAAAGTATGGGAAATGTATAAACGGAAAAAAAAATCAAAAAAATCAAAGAAGATGTCAAAGCGAAAGGAGAAAAGAACATTGTATCTGGAAGAAAGAAGTCTGAGCAAGAAGGTAAAAAAAATATATAGGCAAGAATGTCGCAGAAATGGCTTCAGATAAGACCAGCGTAATGCGCCCCGAGGGCGAGCAAGACATGGAAGCATTGGAGGCCGGGAAATCGGGATGTAAATTTAGGCAATTTTGACCCTGACAACCAATTAGATCATTATTTCCATTAGGTGGTCTGCACTACTGAAGCACTAGACTCATTGGGTGCGGTGGGCAACAGCCCTTATCTGCTCCAGACCCCCAACATGGAGGGTAAGGCCGATTTCAGACGGCTGTAATGAAGACAGATTTTAGAATCCGCTACTCCTGTGGTCGTACTAGATCTCCAAATGGATCTTTAAAGTTCTGCTTTGTTCAGTAGAACCACCATGCAAGAAGGTATGGCGGACCAAGTGTTGCCTTCATGGTCACTAATATGCATCCCAAACTAGCCTCGGGATGTCTCTTTAAGAGTCCAAATTTTCAAACCAAACAGCCAATAGAAAAACTAAAGTCTTAAAGGGGCTAGATGAGAGGATAAGAAAAACAGCGCCACTACTGTCATTGGGTCATACCTGGTATTGCAGGTCAGACCTATTCCAGTGAATGGATCGGAACGGCAAAACCAAACCGCCCATAGACAAGGGGGATGCGGCTTCTATGGGGTGTAAGGCAACACCTCTAACCCCTTTTAGATTTTATTTTTTCCCCCTTCCGACTGTCCGGACCATCTGGTGCAGAGAGGTGGTCCAAGGACCGGCAGAAGTGTCCTCAGCCTTAAAACATCTTCCATGTAAAGTAGTTCCTCACGGGCAGCAATCACAGAGGAAACGTACAGATCTGAAGCCATCGAGACTTCTTTACATTGATAGCAACACAGATACAGGAAGACAACATGAAAGCGACACATGGAAATTGGCAGAAAATGGGATCCGTCAGATTTGTCACAGGGGAGCACATTCCGTACTTGTTAATTAGATGCTGGAGCATGGGAACAATAGATCACATGCAGCCTCGTCTAAACTTAGCGGTCATAAAGTCCTTCTTGTGACAAAAAATGTGCAAGTCTGAAAGTGCAGATAAAAATGATCCCATGCAACACATATTTATACCTGGTGCACACAGAACCCAACTATAAATATAGCATGGGGGCCCTTTAATACAAAAGAAAAGATGAAAAAATGGTGTTTGAACTGCAGGTTTATTGTTCTTACTGCTCCTCATGGGCGGGTCTTCGATCCCGAGTAGACCTCTCTCTGCTGTCATTGGAGGGATGGGACAACTCCCCCAGTAACCCATGAGTGTGGTCACATCAGCTTCCTTTCATATGTAGCGGTGCAGATTATGCCATATGAATTTACGCTATGGAATTGCTTTTTAAAGAGAACCTGGCACTTGTTTTAAATATATTTTTTTTTATCCAAATGATGTCATTTTCCTAAATCTGGTGTTCTTTTCCTGTTGTTCCCGAGCCGCTCTGTTCCCGAGGTATGGCTGTTCTTCTCTCTATATACATATAGGCTTGTTAAAGGGGGCATGGGCATCTAGAAGACTCCAACAGGAGAGTTGATGACCACACCTACTTGGCAAAAAAGATACTAGGTTTAAATCCAGGGAAGGGAGAGGCCATAACTCCAGAATGGAGTGGCGCAGGAACAAAAGAAAAAAATGCTGGTTTTAGGACAACAGCAGTATTTACAGTGTTAAACTGCATATTTATTGCAAGTGAAAGGTCCCCTTTAATGAAGTACTTGCAAGGTTAGGACCATTTCCATTGACCCCAGTGCTGGTGAAAGGCAATCTTCACTTACAGACAATGAACTCATGTTCTTGGAAAGAGCCAGCTGGCTGCTAAGACTTGTGATGTTGACAATACTCGGCCCTGCGCTTAGTTACCCGATGTTTACCCTGGTTACCAGTGAAGACATCGCTCGATCGGTGTCACACACGCCGATCCAGCGATGTCAGCGGGAGATCCAGCGACAAAATAAAGTTCTGGACTTTCCTCAGCAACCAACGATCTCCCAGCAGGGGCCTGATCGTTGGTCGCTGTCACACAATGATTTCCTTAACGATATCGTTGTGTGAAGGTACCTTTACTATTCTTGGGCTCAGCTAACGTTAATTATTTGCCACCTTAAGTCAATTAGTACCTTTTTCTGCTCTGAGATAGTCTCCACATGCAGCTGTTCTAGAGGTTATAGGTTCTGAAGATGTAATAGAGCGAAACGTCTCCACGAGACCAATTCTAAGGGAAAACTAGTCTTCATTTCTGTACATCCCATCTACAATGACCATCTTTGAGTGCATGAACCCTCTTAGAAGACTAAAGGGCTGGCCCACCTCTAAAGGGCTGGCCCACCTCTAAAGGGCTGGCCCACCTCTAAAGGGCTGGCCCACCTCTAAAGGGCTGGCCCACCTCTAAAGGGCTGGCCCACCTCTAAAGGGCTGGCCCACCTCTAAAGGGCTGGCCCACCTCTAAAGGGCTGGCCCACCTCTAAAGGGCTGGCCCACCTCTAAAGGGCTGGTCCACCTCTAAAGGGCTGGTCCACCTCTAAAGGGCTGGCCCACCTCTAAAGGGCTGGCCCACCTCTAAAGGGCTGGCCCACCTCTAAAGGGCTGGCCCACCTCTAAAGGGCTGGCCCACCTCTAAAGGGCTGGCCCACCTCTAAAGGGCTGGCCCACCTCTAAAGGGCTGGCCCACCTCTAAAGGGCTGGCCCACCTCTAAAGGGCTGGCCCACCTCTAAAGGGCTGGCCCACCTCTAAAGGGCTGGCCCACCTCTAAAGGGCTGGCCCACCTCAAAAAGGTTTCAATGTATATGCAAGAAATTGAGCAAGCACGTTATATCTGTAACCAAGGGCTGATACGATTTATCCAATCCAATGGCCACAGATGACTTGTGAGGACGACTTGGCTACTTTGAGTTGCCTATAAACAGGCTCCAGATAGAGCGGAAATGTCTCATGTGCTGAACGGAGCCAGAATTTAATAGTAAAACACCACAAGATAATGGAGGGCCGGCAATAGAAGAAGACAATTATCGGATCAATTCTCAGATTGGGCTAAAAATACGTTGTGCACAAAATACAAAGTGTGAACTGGGCCTTATGCGCCGAGCACGTGACTGTATTCCGGATTTTTTTTCAATTTGGTAAAAAAAATTAGCAAAAGCCAAAAAAAAACGTATTCCAGAATCACGGTATTGATAACGGCCATGAGAGCAGCTCTGTCCATCCAGCTCCAGTGTCTCTCGCTCGGCGGAGGTCTCACCAGTCGGACGGCTCCTTCTTTCTCTCCTATTTACACATTTACCTTCACACTTTCCCGACTGTGATAAACTGTCCCAGACACCGTGCGCTTTACCAGAAGGTGTTAAATGGGACAGGGTGAGATTCGCCATGAGAGCATGTGTAATTAGAGGAAAGGAAGGGAGGGCACAACGTGGAGAAACGCCGCACTCCTCGGCATCATCATCGCCACTTTCACGGGATCCATTCTTGAGAGATCGTACTTGGATACCTTGACTTACTGTAGATTCCTCAGTTTTCGGGTTTGGGAAACTGAACAAGGAATTTTCGTATGGCAGACGCCACTACATTCCCTGTTCACGTGATAGATGCAGATCTTAATTCAAGGACACGCACCGATCAGACATGTAAATGTCCCATATGGGACAACCCATGTAAAAGTGTGGGCGAAATGATCCTGATCTATGAGGGAGCTAAAAAAATAAACAAAAAAATGTCTTTTGCTCAGGAGGACCCAACATGTCCATGGGTTACACACGCATCCCACTGATTTCACTGGCCATGGTGTAATACTTAATGTGTCCAGCGGCGTCACTGCAGAATAATTCAGCACTTGCTGCCAGGTTTGATCGCAGCTGATCACTTGTGCTCCTCGCCATAGGATAACTAGTGATCATATTATAAAAAAAATGGGTCAAAAGCTGAATGACTAAACTTGTAGGAGTCATACGGGTAAGGACCAGTCGATGAGCAATATTGCAGATCGTTATCTTAGCTCGAGTAACCAGGGTCGTTAGTGTGACCACGGCCGTCCGTCGTATGCCGCGGCGTTATGTAATGGAGGCACGCCGCATTATATATACCTTTCAGAAAGAAGCAACAAAACAGATGGTGCATTTTTAATAAATGTAACTGCAAACTACAAAGATTAAATTATTCAGACTGCTGCTGTCTTGTAAACTGTCAGAACGCTTCAGCTTCTTCTGCTCACGCTAAAATAGGTCACAGAAAGGCAAAACAGGAGCCGGGGAGGGGTGAAGCATGTGACCCGACCGCCTCGCTGTAATCTCACCATCCCATAGCCGCCCATATATGCCAGGCGGGGGCTCGGAATATGGGAAGGTCACTGATGAAGCCAATGACAAGGAGCTGGGGCGTAAGCAGAACCTATAACCTCTAGGTGGGTAATGTACCCCGGCTAGTTTTGGAGACGTCTCATCACTATTATTCACCGTTGATTTGTTGTAGGGTCATCTTGATGGGAAGGATAGATGTGCAAGCAGCGGAAACTGCAAAAAAGGCTCTGAGGGGAGTGTGAACAGAGCCCAATAGGTTCAGGTGTGATTAGTCACATGGGGAGGTGGAGGAAGGAATGGCGGGTATGTGGTTGGAAAGGACCGGAGTGGAGTTGTAGGGTGGTTGAGCACTAAGCGAGGTTAAAGACTTCTTTGCTCACTGAGCCAAGGATGCATCCGGACAAATACCGTGTACTTTGCACTTTAAAAATGGCTGCCTCCAGTGGAAGGGTCCATGCAAGAACGGCACTGTGACATGTGGTCCTTGGGGTCTGTCTTCAGTTAGTTTGGTCCCCAGGATTATATGGATTTTTATCCTACGTGACTCCAGATAGCCGGAGTAGTAAGTAGGGGGGGGGGTTGGGTAAGAAACGCGAGACCGGTCACGGTGCTGACCGCTAATCATTACGAGTCGCTAGACACCAAGCATGGCACAACGTAAACGTACTGGGCACAGACACACACAAAACTGGCCACCAACGCACACAGAGTGAGTGTGAAGGAACGCACACAAAGGCAGAAGAGACGCAGAACGTGCACACACATCCACAAGTAAGGCACAAACCCCCCAGGATGGACACCCGCAGCTCCCAACTTACCGCCTTTGGCTTATACGGAGGTTGCACCTCTTTTCTTTCCAGTTTCTCCCAGTCTATGTATCGGAAGAAAGCATGGTCTTTAATGTCTCGTTCCCCTTCTGGTCCACAGCCCAGCCGCTTACCAGGGTGCTTGGTCATAAGCTGCAAAAAGAGAAAATCAAAACCAAAAAATATAGTCAGTGGAAACGATCTTTTTGCCCAGTAAGCAATTACGTAAAGGATCCTTAATGGCCGGGTCTCCTCGAGGACAATCAGGACCTTTCAACGCGACTTACAGGATATCAGGCAATACAGAGGCCGTCAGCTCCGGCTTCAGGAGCACGGAAAGAGGCCTCCATTGTAAAAAGAGGACAACATTCATGCAAAATCTCATAAGAGAAGAGCTTTCCCACCACCATGGAGAAGAACCCACCTTTGGTGGGACAGAACCCCTCACTGGTCATCGTTTGGCCAGAATGTTAGGAACCCGACACATCCACAATGACCATGGAACAAATCCACCAATGACCAAGGGGTCACTGGGCTCTTCAAAGGTTATTCCCATTTCTATCTTTCATGGCGGATACAGGATTAACTCTGTCCAGGATCCAACCAATGGTGGTGGCGCTACAGAAACCGCATAGAGTGGCGGTGTCACGCCATTAATTTCTATGGGATTTACAGACTTTACTGCGCCAATTCTGTAGCTCAATTTCCATGGATGGGGGGAAATAAACTCGAATATGAAGGTTTATTCAAGAAGGGGTTGTCCAAGTAGTGGGCAGCCCCTTTAAGCAACAAGACCACCAATCTATCATTTGTCTAGAAGGGGATGACATCACTTCAGGATGGGGTCCAATGCAGAGAATGAAGGAGACACAGAGCTGATGTATTGCTGCCTCCTCTGCCAGAACTACGTAAGGAATGGCCATGTGGTCGGTAGGAGGTATAAATATATATGTCTAATTGTGTGTAATAAACATCCTTTATTGATATACTATATACTGAGACAAGACCGTGTAAGGAGCAGATAACGTTAAGGCATTGCTAAGTGAATACTAATTATTAATGGTCGAGGTCGACGTTCATATTGTAACCTCAATAAAGGTGGATGAGTCCCCCCCCCCCCCTTTAAATAATTAGTATTTTTGGAGGAAACTTGCCCTTTTCATGGTCCCACTCAAGTGAATGAAGCCGGACGCATCATAACTTGGGGTAGGAAAATGAAGCATTGCATCCCCTTCATTTTAGGATCGATGGGGGCCTCAGAGTTTGGAAAAACTTTCATAATAGTGGTATGAATTTAGATGGGGCGGAGAAACCTTTTGGTACCAGGAGTGACTGCGACCTCCACCACCCCGGAAAGCCTAGCTCTGCTCCAGGGACACAATGGAGAGGTCGTCTCTGAAATCACCTCCGGTACTCAGGGGAATCCTTCACGCTTTGTTACGTGCCTGCGGCATGTCTACTACAGAGAAGAATCACAATTTCGTGCCAAATCCTTTTCGCTTAGCAACTAATAATACTGCTGCTAGTGAAACGGAAAAAGACGTATAAAGCTGGGATGTGAGGAGCAGATGTGCGGCGGGCGCAGGAACAGGCGCTGCTTTGTGCCGCTGCAGAGTAGGAGGATTATACAGCTGTGTGTCACGGGCGCCGCGGCATTAACAAGTATGGGGCGGTAACACGGATCTGCAGGGTCGAGATCAAAAGCAAAACAATATTCTGTGCGCTCTTAAAAGGGATACAACTTGCAAACGGGGAAACAGAGAAGTTAAAAGCACCAGTCACATACAAGGTGGGCGAGACAGATCTGCACACAGACCCCTCTAGTCGCGGCGTACACCAGAAGACATCACGCCTGGCAGAACGGGGATGACTCACTGCCCCGTAGCACATTACCGCTCGCCAGCGCCATCCAGCCATTTCCTATTAGGTCTCTCGGAGCGTCGGAGGAGCAGATCGATGGTAATCGGCCTCCACGAGACCTTGTGCTGGGAGCTCCTCTCAGTGCACTGATCCATGTGCCATCTCGCCCCAAAACGTGCACTGCGCTTTTGTTTTGTATTTTTATTCTGCGCCCTTCATACGGAAGAGGTACAAAGCCTACAGGTGCGGCCACCCTGCAAATTGCATTTCCAGTCCGCAGCACCAATTTCCGATGTGGATTTTTTTCTGCACCTTGTGGGTGAGATTTCATTAAACCTCATTCAGTGTTGGCACAGTAACACACAGCGGGTCTTCTGCATGCAGATCCACGTCTGCGAGTTACATCCATCAGCGCTTACCTCCTCGCCAATGCCAATGCCCCTCCTGCCAGGAGGCCGCCGAGCGCCAGTGCAGGGACCCCCCAGCAGATGTCTGGATCGTCGTCACATCACTTTACATTTATGCAGCATTAAACAGACGTGACAAACACACAAACCATTATAGACAGGCGCCCTCCTCAGAAGGCGGCGGCGGCGGTGACAGGCAGGTGCTGCACACTGGCGGGAAGATAAGGAGGCGAGCCGCGACGTACCAACAAGGGTTATGTTCAGGAACGATTTTTAGGCCGCACATTAGGAGCATTGTTTTCAGGCGGAATGCATAATAATAGTGATCCAATGTGACGTCTGGGGAGGGGGAGAAAATAAGGAGGGGAACATAAGCACATGCAGCAGGTAAGAGAAATAAAGAATAGTGAGCAGAGAGGCCTACTCTCTGGCACACGCCAGAGAGGGAGAGCAGGCGAGCGCCAGGGGGAAAGGGAGAGCAGGCGAGCGCCAGGGGGGAAAGGGAGAGCAGGCGAGCGCCAGGGGGGAAAGGGAGAGCAGGCGAGCGCCAGGGGGGAAAGGGAGAGCAGGCGAGCGCCAGGGGGGAAAGGGAGAGCAGGCGAGCGCCAGGGGGGAAAGGGAGAGCAGGCGAGCGCCAGGGGGGAAAGGGAGAGCAGGCGAGCGCCAGGGGGGAAAGGGAGAGCAGGCGAGCGCCAGAGAGGGAGAGCAAGAGGTAGGAAGGTAGAGAAATTAGCCGGTAGGGAGAGCCAGAGAGGACACAACTTAGAGAGTGAATGAAACAGTGAGCAAGTGAGTGACTAACAGAGCAAGATAAACAGGGACACAGCAAAAATGAGCAACAAAGAAACAGTGAATAAGAACGCAAGAAACCAAGGGAAAGAGCGGGAATAGCTGTAACCAGCATCTGTGCATCAGACAGACAGGATGCATGTGAAGCTGACATTTTGGATAGATACCCCTTTGCATATAGCCACAGCTTCCTTTGACATAGACTTGGGATATGCTACATTGTGCTCCATGATGGACTGGAATAGTTCATCCTCATCTTCACCTTCAAAAGGCGCCTGAAATAAAGCAGAGTACAGATAGGGGGCAGTCACTACACCGAGGGGCAACACTCACAAAGCAGACATATGTAATCACATCTCAGAGAACGGACCATATAGGACTGACAAAGGGCAGGCGTAAGAAGACAACTCATTAATGCGGTGAATACTTAATAGTAAGGACGGAATCTACACAAAGAGGAAAATGGCGAGGACCTGTCCGGCCAGCATCTCGTACAGCAGGATCCCGAAGGCCCACCAGTCCACAGACCTCCCGTACGGTTGGTAAGCGATGATCTAAAAAACCAAAATCACAAGTAATATC
This sequence comes from Ranitomeya imitator, assembly GCF_032444005.1. Lineage (NCBI taxonomy): Eukaryota > Metazoa > Chordata > Amphibia > Anura > Dendrobatidae > Ranitomeya > Ranitomeya imitator. Next base: position 206,057,259 of record NC_091288.1, read on the forward strand.
TCATGGTACAGAACACGGGAACAGTGTAAAGAAAGATCATGTTAAAGAAAATGACAAAAATGTGGCGCCTTTCTCTAGACATATGGCATTGAGCAGCAGACAAAGCTCATAAACAAGAGTGGTGACATTTCTGGAAATTTTCCATGAGTCGCCCCATTTAGATGCCCATGGCAAACATAAGGTCACGGCATAAAAGAGTATTTTCCATCTCGCTCTTGTCCATTAGCTGAAGTTCACCGCTGCGTCCGTGTGCTGGAGGACACTCGATCAATAGATCTCTACTGATCCACTGTTGATGGATCATTATGCATGATGTTTCTGCAGGGAAAATATATATAAAAGCACTCTGGTATGAGGGGGTGGGTTGGCTTTGGTTTGCACATATCCCCCCCCCCCCCCCCTCCTAGATTGCATGACCCCTTTAAATCGGAAAACATTACATGAATGGGATTTAAGTTGTGAAGTTTTCCTTGTTGTGTACCTCTATTGATCGCAGAGAAGGACCCAACCCTCGTCCTTGAATTCAGTATGGTGGGATACGGACAGCCCACTAGCCCCCCGCTTTCTACAGTAGCAATGCATCCTTCAGGGGTTGACCGATGTAAATAATTTCTTTTTTTAAAACGCCCCTAAAAATAAGCTGATCTTCTAGGAGGAAATCGATTGCGGTCTTTAAAGAAGTGTTATGTTTCCCTACAGCTCCGCCACAGGAGAAAAGTGGTATTACAACAAATATTATAGAGGATGAACAGCCTATGGGCTGTTCACCTTCTTCCCAGACCAGTCCTCCAGGGCAGGAGACGCTCTTCTCATCCACTCTGCTTAATAGATGGGCCTTACATTTTATTTTTCTTAAAAATTCATCAATAAGATATGTAAAAAATACGATTTCCAATTCTAACATCTTGAAAGAAGATCTGTCACTTCATATAAATATTTAATTTTTTTTTTTACCTGGTGTAAATGCCGCTGTTCTCCTGAATCCGGCGATGTTTTCCTTTTGTTCCTACGCCTCTCCGTTCCTGAGATACGGTCTCTTGTTTACTAGCATATAAATCTAGTCTTGGTTCCAGGGGGGCGTGTTCTTTGTGAGAATCACACCCAGTTGGCTAAAAAAAGATTAGATTTATATATAGGGAAGATGGGGCCATATCTCGGGAATGGAGAGGAGCAGAAACCAAAGAAAAATATCGCCGGATTCAGGAGATCGGCGGCATTTACATCAGATTAAAAAAATTACATGATTATGGCAAGTAACAGGTCCCCTTTAAAGGGGAGTTTTAGTCTTTTTAAAGAAAAACAAATCAAAAGTGTATACTATAATAAAAATATCCACGCACACACACGTAAAGGAAAGGCTGGATAAATAAATGCCACACATTAATATGCCACATCCAACTATCTAAGCAGAAGCATGGAGCGTGAGATCATGTGTGACAAATCTATCAGCAGGACGGGCCCCGGGGGACAGCGGCCTGGCACGCATTTCTTAAAGGTACAGTGCCCATTTACCATGAATGCACCCCATTACACCCTGTGTTATTATCAGGCTTTTGTATGAAACGCAGCAACCTGTGATTATACTGTGCAAATTAATAAAATAAAAATAAAAATTATATACAGCCATGACTGTCTGGTAGAGGTGTATATACCTCTGGAGCGATGTAGTCGGGGGTGCCGCAGAAGGTTTTGGTTGTTACTCCGTCCCATATATTCTCCTTACACATCCCGAAGTCCGCAATCTTGATGTGTCCTTCTGAGTCGAGCATGACGTTGTCGAGCTTCAGATCCCTGAGAAGAGAAAATATGGCCGAGAGGCACAGATAAGAGGGACGGCCGAGAGGGACAGACCAATACGACGAGGTCAGGCAGAGAGGATTACTGCTGACCATCTGCATGGATACAGGTCATAGGAAATCGCAGCACCTTGCTTTATGGTACAGAACGTTATGGTTAAATTGGTGACATTCTTGTGTCTGGACATTTCGGCTGATGGAGATTTTCGACACCCCATTTGCATCCATCAATTTGTGTCTTGTGAGGTCAAATATATACCTGACTAATTTTAGTGACCCGATGCATCCAAAGTTTTTAAAAAAATATAGCAATTAATGTTAATTAAAAAAAAATAAATTTGTTACCATTGTGCAAACAGCCCCTATGCAGACCTATGCGTTTCCATGGTCACAGACTACAAACAAACCCTGCGTAGTCAGATCTAGCAGTGCCATTTCCTTCAGTGGGACAGATAAAAAGAAGTGCGACTGCAGGGTCAGACTACGCCAGGTTTGTTTGTAGTCTGTAACCATGGCGACACATAGGTCTGTATAGTGGCTGTTTCCATATAGCGGTAATTTAGATTTTTTTTTTTTAAATAATGGTGAAATTGTGTAATAAAAATGTAGGATCAGAGCTCATGTCTTACGTCGGGAGCCACCGGTACCTTCAGTTATAGTATTGTTTGATTGGCAAGAAGATGATGGAGCCCTGCAAAAACCTCAGAGCGGCTCCGTTATATAGAATAAAATAAAAAAATGTAAAAAAATAAAATAGACTAATGAATGTGGGTGAATGGTACCGATCTTCTCTCTTGCAACTGCAGCAGAAATAAATCAGCGCCGCCTCATAACAAATAGGCTCCTTATCTGTCCTCCGTGTCCCCGTGTGACCTTGACCTGGAAATGACCGTTCTCAGCAGGAACGCGACTTCATAATGGATCGGCCGCTCGGAGATCGCGGCTCAGGTCACAAACCCACTCGCACAGAGATAATGTATTCCCAGAACCCATTATGGCTCGTACGAATGGGTCACATGTAGAGTGATCAGGCAGAGGAACAACGTACGGATGTAGCAGAGTCGCCGGGGCTGTCCGTATACGCTCTACAGCGACATTATGAGGAGTGACAAACTCAGCTCTGCTACAGCAGCACCAGGGATCTGTGCACTACACCTCTGCATGAATATAATGGACGGATATAGGAGACATGGGCGGATGATGGCGCTGTGCTGTCAGTGTGAGTGGGACCCCGATAAGCAGCACAACCGCAATCCTTGCCGGATCAGACCTGCAAGTGCTGACAAGACCTCCCCCACAAGAAGCTTCCTACGTCTTATCAGGATGATGGCGGAGTACGAGCTTGGCTCTAAAGGAGCTCACGCATCTAATCATGAAGTGGCTAATTATAGGAGTGTCTGCAACAAAACATCACTCAACCATCTACTGGCAGAGAAAAAAAACTATATACTGCCCATATATTACTGACCCTAACGTACATCCGGTATTATACTCCAGAGCTGCACTCACTATTCTGCTGGTGCAGTCACTGTGTACATACATTACTGATCCTGAGTTACATCCTGTATTATACCCCAGAGCTGCACTCACTATTCTGCTGGTGCAGTCACTGTGTACATACATTACTGATCCTGAGTTACATCCTGTATTATACTCCAGAGCTGCACTCACTATTCTGCTGGTGCAGTCACTGTGTACATACATTACATTACTGATCCTGAGTTACATCCTGTATTATACACCCAGAGCTGCACTCACTATTCTGCTGGCGCAGTCACTGTGTACATACATTACATTACTGATCCTGAGTTACATCCTGTATTATACCCCAGAGCTGCACTCACTATTCTCCTGGTGCAGTCATTGTGTACATACATTACATTACTGATCCTGAGTTACATCCTGTATTATACCCCAGAGCTGCACTCACTATTCTGCTGGTGCAGTCACTGTGTACATACATTACATTACTGATCCTGAGTTACATCCTGAATTATACTCCATAGCTGCACTCACTATTCTGCTGGTGCAGTCACTGTGTACATACATTACATTACTGATCCTGAGTTACATCCTGTATTATACTCCAGAGCTGCACTCACTATTCTGCTGGCGCAGTCACTGTGTACATACATTACTGATCCTGAGTTACACCCTGTATTATACTCCAGAGCTGCACTCACTATTCTGCTGGTGCAGTCACTGTGTACATACATTACATTACTGATCCGGAGTTACACCCTGTATTATACTCCAGAGCTGCACTCACTATTCTGCTGGCGCAGTCACTGTGTACATACATTACTGATCCTGGGTTACATCCTGTATTATACCCCAGAGCTGCACTCACTATTCTGCTGGTGCAGTCACTGTGTACATACATTACATTACAGATCCTGAGTTATATCCTGTATTATACTCCAGAGCTGCACTCACTATTCTGCTGGTGCAGTCACTGTGTACATACATTACTGATCCTGAGTTACCTCCTGTATTATACTCCAGAGCTGCACTCACTATTCTGCTGGTGCAGTCACTGTGTACATACATTACATTACTGATCCTGAGTTACATCCTGTATTATACTCCAGAGCTGCACTCACTATTCTGCTGGTGCAGTCACTGTGTACATACATTACATTACTGATCCTGAGTTACACCCTGTATTATACTCCAGAGCTGCACTCACTATTCTGCTGGTGCTGTCACTGTGTACATACATTACATTACTGATCCTGAGTTATACCCTGTATTATACTACAGAGCTGCACTCACTATTCTGCTGGTGCAGTCACTGTGTACATACATTACTGATCCTGAGTTACCTCCTGTATTATACTCCAGAGCTGCACTCACTATTCTGCTGGTGCAGTCACTGTGTACACACAATCACTAACATGAGAAGTGCAGCACATACCGGTATACAATGCCTTTAGTGTGCAGGAACAGCAGCCCGACGGCTATCTCTGCTGCATAGAATCTACAGGGAGAAACATAACAGTCACATATTGGAGCCAGCACCAGGGAGCGGCCACGTGGATTTCAGGGTCCGTATAATGAGCAAGAAAAATTAAGTACCCAAACATTACCAAAATATTTTTCTTTATTAAATTAATTTTTGGAAAAGCTGGGTTACGAGCACATATGTATATAAAAGTCTTTATTTAGTGTTCAATTTTATGGTCTTTTCCAAGGGGAGTGGCCAGCGGGATCCTCAGGGGCGTGTCTGAGCTTCTTTGAATAACTACCCTGTGAGCCATGCCCCTTAATAAGGCCCATAAAAAATTTGCCCTAAATAAAAAGGCCCATATCTCTGGACCCATATGGCAGATTTAAAACAAAAAAAAATACTCAGGGGAGCAGTGGGAATAAAATAAGAGCAAAACCTGTCCACTGGCGACCGCTCCCCTTTAAGAGAGAAGTCAGAAGTTTTTGGTTAAATTTTGGAGGTTGAAGTGACAAATGTAAAAAAAACGCACAAAAATGACACAATATGAGTGGAACTCTGATAACTTGGAGCCTCGCTGCATAATACATAAATCATCATAAAACACTCCAGACTTAAAAAGAAAAAATACCGCTATATATTCTACAAGTTTCCCAACGACTTCTGTATTCTCAATTCCCACGTCTCGCTTCCTCCTCATAGCAATTACTTCGCCTTTCTTCTTCCAAAGAAAATTTAAAAAAACTCAGCGTATTCCCTGGTGGGATCCTCAGCCCTCGCTGCAGCGGCACTTCATTTTCAAGAACGGTCTTAAAACCTTTAGGCAACAAATCTGATTTAAAGGTCTCCTTGATGTAGGGCTCAAATAATAGATCTAGGTGGAATTAGGTGACTTAAAGGGATCATTCAGGGTTAGAAAGGCATACACAGTTCCACACCAGTGTGCAGGCTGTGTATTGTACTGCAGCTTAGATTTATTGAGGTGAATGCAATACCACACAATCCATGGTCCGGTGTTATGCTGTTTTTGTAAGAAATCAGCAGCTTTGTTTTTCTAAATTGTGGACAATCCCTTTAACAAGGCTGTATGAAATTCTAAAAATTAGAAAAAAAAAGTCAAGTTTTCTTAAGATGACACTTTTGGCCATGGGTTCTGTCTGGCAGATGAGCCACATAGGGACATGCTGCAACACAAAAAGAAACCCATGGGCAAGAGTGGCGCTATGGAGCTGAGCTTCAATACTAACCCAGCCCATGGATAAGAGTGGCACAGGTGCAATACCAGATACAGCCTAAGGACAAGAGTGACGCTGAGTAGCTGAACTGCAAAACCAGATACAACCCAAGGATAAGAGTATCGCTGTGGAGCTGAGCTGCAATACCAGATACAGGATACAGCCTAAGGACAAGAGTGACGCTGTGGAGCTGAACTGCAACACCAGATACAGCCCAAGGACAAGAGTAACGCTGTGGAGCTGAACTGCAATACCAGATACATTTTAATGTCAAGAGTGACTGTGGAGCTGAACTGCAATACCAGATACAGCCTAAGGACAAGAGTGACTGTGGAGCTGAACTGCAACACCAGATACAACCTAAGGACAAGAGTGGCACTGTGGAGCTGAGCTGCAATACCAGATACAGCCTAAGGACAAGAGTAACGCTGTGGAGCTGAGCTGCAATACCAGATACAGCCTAAGGACAAGAGTGGCACTGTGGAGCTGAACCGCAAAACCAGATACAGCGTAAGGACAAGAGTGGCACTGTGGAGCTGAACTGCAATGCCAGATACATCCTAAGGACAAGAGTAACGCTGTGGAGCTGAGCTGCAATACCAGATACAGCCTATAAACAAGAGTAACACTGTGGAGCTGAACTGCAACACCAGATACAGCCTAAGGACAAGAGTAACGCTGTGGAGCTGAACTGCAATACCAGATACATTTTAATGTCAAGAGTGACTGTGGAGCTGAACTGCAATACCAGATACAGCCCAAGGACAAGAGTGACTGTGGAGCTGAACTGCAATACCAGATACAGCCTAAGGACAAGAGTGACTGTGGAGCTGAACTGCAATACCAGATACAGCCTAAGGACAAGAGTAACACTGTGGAGCTGAACTGCAATACCAGATACATTTTAATGTCAAGAGTGACTGTGGAGCTGAACTGCAATACCAGATACAGCCTAAGGGCAAGAGTGACTGTGGAGCTGAACTGCAACACCAGATACGGCCTAAGGACAAGAGTGATGCTGTGGAGCTGAACTGCAACACCAGATACAGCCTAAGGACAAGAGTAACGCTGTGGAGCTGAACTGCAATACCAGATACATTTTAATGTCAAGAGTGACTGTGGAGCTGAACTGCAACACCAGATACAGCCTAATCACAAGAGTAACGCTGTGGAGCTGAACTGCAACACCAGATACAGCCTAAGGACAAGAGTGACTGTGGAGCTGAACTGCAACACCAGATACAGCCTAAGGACAAGAGTGACTGTGGAGCTGAACTGCAATACCAGATACAGCCTAAGGACAAGAGTGACTGTGGAGCTGAACTGCAATACCAGATACAGCCTAAGGACAAGAGTGACTGTGGAGCTGAACTGCAACACCAGATACAGCCTAAGGACAAGAGTGACTGTGGAGCTGAACTGCAATACCAGATACAGCCTAAGGACAAGAGTGACTGTGGAGCTGAACTGCAATACCAGGTACAGCCTAAGGACAAGAGTGACTGTGGAGCTGAACTGCAACACCAGATACAGCCTAAGGACAAGAGTGACTGTGGAGCTGAACTGCAATACCAGATACAGCCTAAGGACAAGAGTGACTGTGGAGCTGAACTGCAACACCAGATACAGCCTAAGGACAAGAGTGACACTGCGGAGCTGAACTGCAATACCAGATACAGACTAAGGACAAGAGTGGCGCTGTCTAACTAAGCTGCAATAAGAGCTACCGCCTAAGGACAAGAATGGCACTGTGCAGCTGAGATGCAATACCAGACACAGCCTAAGGACAAGAGTGGTGCTGTGGAGATCAGCTGCACTACAAGATACAGCCTTAGACAGGAGTTCTTTGTTGCATTTTCCATACACAGTTTTTAAATCTCCTTTGTACCGCAAGTACCGTAACCTCATACCGCAATGGCGCCTCCAGTGCCAATACTTACACTGCGTGTGGTTCCTTAAATCTCCCGACTTGCTGGATCTGGTACATGAGGTCACCTCCATTGACAAATTCCATTACAAAATAGAGTCGGTCCTAAAAAAAAAAAAAAAAAAAAAAAAAGACACAAACATGAATTACACTAAAAAACACCTGCACCAAGGCAAGTCTATAGAGAAAAGGAGACCATCCCCAGAGCTGCATTCATAGTGCTGCCCGGTTTTACATTCAGGCAGTAATGATCAATATACAATTCCATTCTTTGAACCCTTTATTATGTAAGGAAGCCAAACTGCAGGACCAGATGCAGCCACTTGGGTGCTATTTGTTGGGTGCTATGACCACTGATTGGTGGGGGTCCCTGGAGTCAAAACTTCCCCCAATCACAAACTGAGGGGTTATAACATGGAAAAATACATAAATATTGTTTAAAAATGAGTGTTACAATACCATTGTCTGGAAGCAGGAGTGCAGCTGCGTGAGGAACGGCGGCTTCCCACCGAGGGCCAACACTCTCTTCTCCACCATTGTGCATTCAACGTCGTCATCCTGAATCACCACATCTTTCTTCAGGATCTTTATTGCATACAGCTCGTCGGCCCCCTTCCTTTCCGCCAGTATCACCTGTGATTGGAGAGGAAGACGCTATCAGCGCAAATCCTTCATTTCAGGAGCCTCGAGAATAAACACAGTTTGTTTTGTAGGGAAGAAGTGACGGTGAAGCGGTTAGAAACGCATTGAGCCTTTCTAGGACCATTAAACCAGAAAATTGAAACGTTCCGATAGAGATCAGGGAGGTATGATACATACATTGTTCACCCGACGTTCAAAGAACAGCACTGTAAAGTAAAAAAAATATAAATGGGGCAGCTTCATTTACAAAAATGAGAAGACTGCCACCTATGGTCCAATGGAGAAGGATTTACTGTGCCAAGTTCCTCGGGGGTGTGACCATTGCAATATCCATGGGGCGAAGTGATACTTGTCGTCACCTCACTAAAGGCTAATGTACTGACTACATGACCTCAGCAGTTGCTGCCTAGTTCTTATTGATGGCTCTTATCAATAGTTGCAACATTGAGTCACCTTTAGACAAGTGATCGGTTGAGCAATTATAGTTGTGTCTGAGGAGAGGCTAGCAAAATAAAGACCTCCACCAAGATACAAATTTTTATGTACCTGTAGACTAAAAGCCCCACTACGGTCCTAGGGAGGAGAAGGAGTCACTGTTCTGAGTTCTGTTCCTCAGGGGTGTGGCCAATGCATCATACACTGAAAGTGGGCGGAGCCAATAGTCATTGAAGATTCTGTGCCATCTGAGCAGTTGCCTGCCTTTGGCACAGGAAATGCGACCTCGAAGCCAATCAATATAAAGTCTAAAAATGGTAATGCTTAACTTTGGTAATTTGGCCATTAAAACTAACTGACAACTTTTTACTAGTTCAATAATTAACAACCTGCATTGAAGCATCAGGCTCCATCCAGTCATGGCAGCAGGTAGTCAGCACGGAAAATTTTGTCTATGCAGGGGATTTAGAGTTCTGTACCATAAAAAAAAAGGACTCAGAATGAAAATTTAAGAAACTAATCATCTACAGAAATTTTTAAAACCAGTTTAGTTAAAATAAATGGTCCTCGGGGGTGGGGCATTTAGTTTAAGCTCCACCCTTTCCCACTAAATCTATTGTTCTAACCCAGGAGGAGCGTCAGAAATAAAATGAATGCTTCCGGAATGGCAAAAAGGGAGAGTATTGTCTAATTATTAACACTTTAAACGGAGGAGGAGGAGGAGACGACTATGTGCCTTTAAATTATGGATTTCATTTAATGCACCACTTTAGGCATTTGAAAAGCCAGAAAAAGTTATCATCAAAGCCTCCAGGAGAAAATATGATTTTTTTGGAGAGAGTGTGTAAAATTTCTCTTTAAAAAAAAAAAAAAAAGATAAATTTACGGCAGAACATAATTGGATACTGGATGTGGAGATCCTACGTGGCGGTAAAATAAGACGGCCGCCATCGGAGTCAGACGAGGGAGGTGACAGAACGGCTGCCAGCGAGTGAGACCATGAGCCCGTCTCGTGCAGGTGAGGAGCGGCGCTTGTGCATATTTATAACGTTCCGTCTCCTCGCGCTTTTTAATAAGGTTTCCCTTTATGTTTTGCTCAATTAAAGAAGAGAATCTGGGCGCGTGCGGCCATTATTCCCGCAGCTGCTGCGCGCCTCCCCCCCCCCCCCCCGGATGGCAGATTAGGTGCTCGCCGGCTGCAATAAACAGGACAAGCTCCGCTGATGAATGCGCTCGCCGGCTTTGTTTCACACATTAAAGTGCTCCGATTCTAGTAACCGGCCTCGTTTCTGCCATTTAACTCCTTGTGGGCGGGGAGCTGTCAGTCTGGCTGCTGCACCATTGGAGGGGGGGGGGGGGGAAGGGTGGCCGAAAAATTTAGGATTTTGTTTTTTCAATTGGATCCAAAATCTGCATCCTAAAGTGAACAGATGTGTGTTCAACGTAGAAGAAATTAACATATGCAAATGAATACACCTCATTAGGGAAATTATTTTCCCCCTATGCAACACTAAAAAGCAGATTTTCCAAGAAAAACAGGTAGCGGATGAAATAAGCAAAGCGGCACCAACTATTATTCTGCACGTACTAAAAGCAAACTCGCCGCCTTCACAGAATTCCCTCCCTCCCCCCGAATATTAGGTAATTGCATTATAAGCAATTGCCCATTCTAATTCTATCTTCCTTAAGAATAATTGATCCAACTTATAGCATTGAAATCTCACTCCTTAATAGCCAGCATGCTGGGAGTTGTAGTTTCACATCGGGTGTAGAGAGTCACAGGTAGTGAGTATTCTACCTCGGGGGCTCACCTTCCACTCCCCTTATAATTTGCTCTCTGGTAACGCTCAAAAGGAACCAAAAAAAATTACCAAAAAAATATACATCTTGTGTAAAACCGTAAGAGACAAAAAGGAGGGGAGAGGAGGGAGATGAAGCTGCAGGATCTAACTGAAATCCTTATACTCTCTGATTGACTTGTTAAAAGTTCTCTTCTGCTATTTCTAAGTGGATTCTGGAAAAGCTGGGTGATGCCCTACAAGTCGACTACTTTTCTTGGAAAATGCATTTCTTCAGCCCTGCGGTACAGCCAGACAGATCGGCCATTCAGGCGTCTGGAGGTGGAAGGACGTCCGTTTACTTGTGTTTTGGGGACAGAGACACACTGTGCTCCTCCAGCGGTTTGTTTCCTTACAAAGGAGACAGGAGCCGCCCTGGAAACCGTTTATAGCCGTCACCTTCGCGGCTTTCAGTGGATTGTGCTTCCAGCCCCCGCGGGTGTTCAGGGGTCAAGTGAATGGCACAGTCCAAAGAGAGAAGTGATATTTATTTTCCTTCTCGCAGGACTGCCGCTGAGAAGAACGCATCTTAAGCAGAAAGGAGTCAAAAGGATTTTTTTCTTTTCACTACAGCGGTCGACAAAAAAAGCAAGAAGAAGACTGGCAGTAACAAAAACAAGGACAATGAGCAAGATGGCAAAAGAAGGAAAAGTAAGAGTGAGCGAGCCTGTGTGGGGGAGAAGGAGGGCGAGCCCGCGCAGCGGCGGGGAGAGGGAGCGTGAGCCTGCGCAGAAGTGGGGACAGGAAGCGCGAGAACGCGCAGAAGTGGGGACAGGAAGCGCAAAAACGCGCAGAGGCGGGGGGAGGGAGGGCGAGCCCGCGCAGAGGCGGGGAGAGGGAGGGCGAGCCCGCGCAGAGGCGGGGAGAGGGAGGGCGAGCCCGCGCAGTGGCGGGGAGAGGGAGGGCGAGCCCGCGCAGAGGCGGGGAGAGGGAGGGCGAGCGCGCGCAGAGGCGGGGAGAGGGAGGGCGAGCCCACGCAGAGGCGGGGAGAGGGAGGGCGAGCCCACGCAGAGGCGGGGAGAGGGAGGGCGAGCCTGCGCAGAAGTGGGGAGAGGGAGGGCGAGCCCGCGCAGAGGCGGGGAGAGGGAGGGCGAGCCCACGCAGAGGCGGGGAGAGGGAGGGCGAGCCCACGCAGAGGCGGGGAGAGGGAGGGCGAGCCTGCGCAGAAGTGGGGAGAGGGAGGGCGAGCCCGCGCAGAGGCGGGGAGAGGGAGGGCGAGCCGGCGCAGAGGCGGGGAGAGGGAGGGCGAGCCTGCGCAGAGGCGGGGAGAGGGAGGGCAAAGCCCGCGCAGAGGCGGGGAGAGGGAGGGCAAAGCCCGCGCAGAGGCGGGGAGAGGGAGGGCGAGCCCGCGCAGAGGCGGGGAGAGGGAGGGCAAAGCCCGCACAGAGGAGGGGAGAGGGAGGGAAAAGCCCGCGCAGAGGAGGGGAGAGGGAGCGCAAAGCCCGCGCAGAGGAGGGGAGAGGGAGGGCGAGCCCGCGCAGAGGCGGGGAGAGGGAAGGCAAAGCCCGCGCAGAGGTGGGGAGAGGGAGGGAAAAGCCCGCGCAGAGGCAGGGGAGAGGAGGCGTGAGCCCGCGCAGAGGCAGGGGAGAGGAGGCGTGAGCCCGCGCAGAGGCGGGGAGAGGGAGGCCGAGCCCGCGCAGAGGCGGGGAGAGGGAGGGCGAGCCCGCGCAGAGGCGGGGAGAGGGAGGGCGAGCCCGCGCAGAGGCAGGGGAGAGGAGGCGTGAGCCCGCGCAGAGGCAGGGGAGAGGAGGCATGAGCCCGCGCAGAGGCAGGGGAGAGGAGGCGTGAGCCCGCGCAGAGGCAGGGGAGAGGAGGCGTGAGCCCGCGCAGAGGCGGGGAGAGGGAGCACCAGCCCGCACAGAGGCAGGGGAGAGGAGGCATGAGCATAAAGGGGGATAAAGAGAGAAAGCACTGGCGAAAATGAGCCCAAATATGCACAGGGATGGAGAGAATGAATACAAACACAGAGGTGAGAAAGAATGAGCGCATGCAGGGGAGAAAGCGAGCAGATCCTGACCAGGGCCGGCACCTTTATCTCTGCACATCTTGCGAGACAATGATCCTCGTCAGTCACATCTTACTTACTTTCCCAAAGCTTCCTTTCCCCAGCACCTTCAGAAAGTTGAAATCTGAAGCTTTTACTCGGTCTCGGTTTCCATTGCTGTCAATTTTGGCCACTGGATTTGACACTTTCTCTTCTGCCGCTTTGTTGCTGGGACCAATTTTGGCTCTCTGAAAGAACAAGCGCGTGACTTGTAAATTATTAATACGCAACTTACCAATTTTTTTTTTGCTATTTTTCAAATTCCCTTGAAAAGACTAAACCTGCAATCTGATTGGTCGGTAAATACGACAAGTGGCGTCCAAAAAACTTCAGAATTCACCTCTGCGAGTGTCGGCAGTATTCGATATAACAGTGCATGGCCGCCACCGCAAACCATTTACTACTATTGCTCTCATGCATCAAGAAGACAAGGAGGGAGCCGTATACTCATATATACACCTGTAAGAGTACACGGCTCCTATGCAGATCTATGTGTCTCCATGGTAACAGACTACGTGTAGTCTGATCCTGCAGTCACACCCTTACATTTGCTCTTTTTTCGTGGTCACACATTCTGAAGGAGACAGACGGGAGTGAGTACGACTGCAGGATCACACTGCAGTCAGATACAATGGAGCTGTGGATACAAAAAAATGGTAGAAGTTCAGATCTTTGCAAATATGGCCATATCTTTTAAGATTAGTAAAAGCAAGTTACACAAACATCTAACAGATTCCCTTTAAATCATAAATCTTATCAGCTGGGCTTTGCTCTGTTACCTGAGAGCAGCATAATGTAGGGGCAGAGACCCCGATTCCTGCGATGTGTCACTTGCTTGGCTGCTTGCTGTCATTTTGACAACCACAGTTTTCTCTGCAGAGCACGGAAGGTTGAGCTGTGTATAACCCCGCCCACATCCCTGACTGATTAGCTGCCAATCAGTGGTGGGGGCGTGGCTGGACTAGAAAGCACGAGACACCTAGTCCTGTAGTGATAATCTCCTGCTGATAAAACACTAATTTTATTAAAAGAACAACACGGTTCAGTAAGTGATACATTGCTGGAATCAGTGTCTCAGCCCCTAAATCATGCTGTTCTCAGAACACATATGACAGATTCCCTTTAAATTCCTGTTGAGTTCAGTAACAGCAAGAAGTGGTTGCACCAAGCAGTCAGGGCATGCTGGAAGTTGTAGTTTTGCAACAGCTGGCTAGCTACATGCTCAGAGCCGGGATATGACATTTCTCGGGCTCTGGGTGCAGATCGCTGCCCCGTTGCAAAGTTCGGGAGCCCCTGCTGTGCCTCTCTAATTGCCTCGATGGCGCTGTAATTGGCAGGCTCTGGCTTTTGGACATGGCGCGCTTCTGCTGATTTCTCTTTTAATTTCTGGAGATGCTGCCATATTGAGACGGCAGCAGAGAGTTCAGTCTGCCATGAAATTCCATTAGCCCCGAATCTGAGCTCTCCAATTTGTGCGTCGCTCACAGCTCCCGCAGATAACAGGCTCCTGAGCAATCTCGCAGTCACAGCCCCGGCTAATCTGTTACGGCAAGGCTGTTTGCACCCATTTCAAGGTCACCTGCAGCCTTAAATTTAGCCCCAGCTCTGCCGGAAAACATGCAACAATATTCCGCTCCAAACAATAAAAATTCTACAAAATTCAAACATAAAAGTAAAAAAAAAAAAAATGAGATATCTCGGACCCCTCTCCATTAGAGGATTTCCAAGATAGGTACGGCTCGTGGTGCAGAGTGATCTGGATCTAAAAGACATTTATGGCATAGCCAATGTTTGAGAAGGGAATACAGCTTTAAAAGCTATAAACGCCATTTATAGGTTCAGATCATTTTTTCATATGTCTATATGATATTTCCCAGATGCAGCGCTCCAAATCCCCTATATAGAATAAAAAGCGCTACCTAAAGCCTCCACTAGAGGGAGCTCACTGCACACAGTGATATTGACCAGCTCAATGTATGCACATCATGCAGTGAGCTCCCTCTAGTGGTGGCTGCAGGTAGCCAGCATTTTCTCATTTAAAGAGCAGCAGGGTAAAAAAAACAAAAGCGAACAGCTCCAATTGCTATTAAGATAAAGATCGATGTTAATCGGCAGAGAATTACAGACTTATTCTAAGAGCAACTCCGAATAGTTTCCTTCTTTTGATACAGAAACTTTCACATATCAGGAAATTCGCTAAGATCCCAATTCTCCTTTTCATGCAAGTTTGGGGTGGAAGCGATCCCCGGCCCGGTCCTCTTTGATTTTTTTTCTTATCAAAAGAAATATTCAGCTTTAAACCCGAGCAGAGCGATAAGTAATAAGCCGCTGCAAAGCTTTAGGAAGACAAATTGCTTTGGATGCCCAGAATGTGCCAGCAAGAGCTGCAACACCGGCCGCCTCTGGAGCTGCTTAACAAGGGTTCTGGTGGTTTTTTTTTTTAATATATATATCATTTATCAAGACCAGAGCAGGAACTTCAAACGCCCATCCACCATCGCGCTGCCGGGAGCGGCTGCTGAAATAATGTTCCTGGGGATTAGAGACAGAAGAAAAACCGAGCGCTGAGCCTGATCTGACAAGCTGCAGAGCGGAGGCCCCGGCCGCACTTTCCCCACAATGAAATATTCATCTGTGATCGCTCCTGACAGCAACTTAAGAAATCCGCAGCAAATGTCCCTGCTGCCATGGCAGGACAGGGATCCCAGGGTTTCCACGCTGCCACCAGGAAGAGATGGTGGTCAGAGTCATAACCTCCGGCCATTACGGCACACGAGGCCTTGGAATGGGTCACCAAGATGTAGCAGTGCTGAATTTCTGTTATTGTACATTGGGAATATAAAGGGGCGCTCTGACTCTCCACAGCAAGGGGCGGGCGGGCCCTCGCCTCTCCACAGCAAGGGGCGGGCCCTCGCCTCTCCACAGCAAGGGGCGGGCGGGCCCTCGCCTCTCCACAGCAAGGGGCGGGCGGGCCCTCGCCTCTCCACAGCAAGGGGCGGGCGGGCCCTCGCCTCTCCACAGCAAGGGGCGGGCGGGCCCTCGCCTCTCCACAGCAAGGGGCGGGCGGGCCCTCGCCTCTCCACAGCAAGGGGCGGGCGGGCCCTCGCCTCTCCACAGCAAGGGGCGGGCGGGCCCTCGCCTCTCCACAGCAAGGGGCGGGCCCTCGCCTCTCCACAGCAAGGGGCGGGCCCTCGCCTCTCCACAGCAAGGGGCGGGCCCTCGCCTCTCCACAGCAAGGGGCGGGCCCTCTCCTCTCCACAGCAAGGGTCGGGCAGATCCTCGCCTCTCCACAGCAAGGGGCGGGCAGATCCTCGCCTCTCCACAGCAAGGGGCGGGCGGGCCCTCGCCTCTCCACAGCAAGGGGCGGGCAGATCCTCGCCTCTCCACAGCAAGGGGCGGGCAGATCCTCGCCTCTCCACAGCAAGGGGCGGGCAGATCCTCGCCTCTCCACAGCAAGGGGCGGGCAGATCCTCGCCTCTCCACAGCAAGGGGCGGGCAGATCCTCGCCTCTCCACAGCAAGGTGCGGGCAGATCCTCGCCTCTCCACAGCAAGGGGCGGGCAGATCCTCGCCTCTCCAGAGCAAGGGGCGGGCGGGCCCTTGCCTCTCCACAGCAAGGGGTGGGCGGGCCCTCGCCTCTCCACAGCAAGGGGAGGGCCGGCCCTCAGCTCTCTTCTCCTTTCTGTCAAACTGCAGAGAGGCATAACAGAGAGGCAGGCTCCGAGTTCAGGGCAGGCACTCCAATGGACAATGGCAGGTGCAATGCATGCAGGGAATTGAAGCAAAGCAAGTTCCAGCTCCTATAGTACTGGCAGAATGATAATGCTGAAAAGGGAAACGCACACAAAAAAAAAAAAAAAAAAAAAAGAACTGGAACATATTGAACTTAAACAGAACTGCTGGCTTCAACATCAAGGACAAGCCTGTGATCGGATCGTTATTAATCAGGGGCCAAAAAGGAAAGAAAAAAATCTCTCGCCGTGAAGAACTTGATATGAATATACCAGGAACCTATTACTGTGTAGTATTTTGCTTTCCCTGTGGCGGCGCCGCAGGACAACGCGTGATCAGATCTTCCTTGGGGGAAGGTAGGATGTGGGGGGAGGGGGGAGATCACTTCCATATTTGAGGTACAAATCTTGTGACGGTGAAAAAATTAAAAATAAAACACATGGAGACGTCCATCTTATTTCCTGAATGGCAAAGGAATGCGAGAAATTTACGAAATTGGCCTTTTGATCACTAAATACGAGTTGTTGGACCAGAGACGCGCGCTTCTCACAATGGGCGCCGAACAATACTTTGTGCAAAAAATTTCTAAAGCATCTGGTTACCACGGAAACTCGTGAAATATTCCTAAAACACAGTCTGATGTTTCAGAGTATAAAAACTTCAGTGATTGTTGCCGAAGCTTTTAAAAACCTCGTCTTACCCTCACACGCCTCCTATCTTGAGAATACGCAGCCGCAATATTTTACCAGTGCAAAACGACAAAAAAAGAAAAAAAAAATTCCATTAAGGCCGAGAACTGTAGTTTTCCCAAGAGATCGAGAACCACAGGAGAGTCAAACAACTGGAAATCTCCTCCACTCACAAGTAAAAAAAATGAAATTTGGGGCTGAGTGGCCGATCTCCCGTAGATCCCAAGGATCATTAGATAACTCCCTGACAATAAATATAGTCTCACGCCATAATTGTAAGATTACAAAGTGACCGGGAGAGAGGATAAAATCAAATCTGAAGAAGGACGACGACATTTATCACATTATTACTATTCATGAAGTCTCTTTGGCCATTCAGCAGCAGGAAAAAAAAAAAAGTAACAGTTCCTCAGGGGCGGGAAAAAGAACGAGACAAGAAGCCCCGCCCCTGCGGAGCTGTAAAAAGAAAAATTGTGTTTGTAGGAAGACTGATACTCACAGCCAAAAGTTTTTTCCTAGTTTTGTGAATGGATCACTAAATAAAAGGTACAGAAGTTATTTTTATAAGTTTTTTGGGTTGTTTTTTTTTTTAATCACAGGCTTGAAGAAAATGCTTAGTCTCGACCCTCCTCACTCACTAAATAACTTTTCACATTCATTCAAAACAGAAAAATACCTTTCTAGCATTATCTTATCGGTTTGTTTCCTAACGCGGTTAATTTTGTATGCCCTTATTGATTCTACTGGGAGTCTAAGTTGTGGATCTTTCTGCAGATCTTTAAATATTCCATTGTAGTCGGTGGGAAAAAAAATGTGTGACAATAACATAAGACATTTGCAAGGGGCGGGCCCTCGCCTCTCCACACCAAGGGGCGGGCCCTCGCCTCTCCACACCAAGGGGCGGGCCCTCGCCTCTCCACACCAAGGGGCGGGCCCTCGCCTCTCCACACCAAGGGGCGGGCCCTCGCCTCTCCACACCAAGGGGCGGGCCCTCGCCTCTCCACACCAAGGGGCGGGCCCTCGCCTCTCCACACCAAGGGGCGGGCCCTCGCCTCTCCACACCAAGGGGCGGGCCCTCGCCTCTCCACACCAAGGGGCGGGCCCTCGCCTCTCCACACCAAGGGGCGGGCCCTCGCCTCTCCACACCAAGGGGCGGGCCCTCGCCTCTCCACACCAAGGGGCGGGCCCTCGCCTCTCCACACCAAGGGGCAGGCCCTCGCCTCTCCACACCAAGAGGCGGGCCCTCGCTTCTCCACACCAAGGGGCGGGCCCTCGCCTCTCCACACCAAGGGGCGGGCCCTCGCCTCTCCACACCAAGGGGCAGGCCCTCGCCTCTCCACACCAAGGGGCAGGCCCTCGCCTCTCCACGGCAACATTCTCATCTCCTCTCTGCAACAGCGACCAACCCTGCGGATTTTACTTGCACAAGCGTGATGGTAAAATCCACAACATTCTCAGCCGGTGTGAACCGTGAAGTTTGGACCATGGGACACAGAGAGGAGATTCTGACGCCCCTGGCTAGGATGGATGAGTGACTGACGGAGCGTTATTGACACAGCTGGGAGACTCTGCGTGACCGATGAGCCGACCCCGGCAGCAAAACGGATATAATCAATGGAAAATGAACTCATCAAGGAGACGAGGTTGACAGGCCACCTCCAGCTGCACTCCGGCTACCGGCTGGTGACCTCCAGGATATGAAGCTGCCGAGGAGACGAGGAGTAATCAAATATTAATGTCTATCAGGCTCCGTCCTCCGGCTGCGAGTGTGGACAACCGATAAGGCGATGCATGGTTATATATATATGTAAATCCACCGGGTTATCATCACTCATCATCTCTTCATACACCGAGCTTCCCGGCCACAGAACGATACACTCTTATGGTAATAGAGGCGGTAATCTTGCCAACGCACCGGGAAACCGCTCTATTCACATCCAGAGCTGCAATCACAATTCTGCAGGCTCCCACTGATCACGAGGGACATCTGCTCTCTGCAGTCAAGACAATAAGTCAGATCAACTCAGGAGACGAAACGATGCACGGTATTTGGAAGAGAAAACAGAGAAATTTGCATAAAAATGCAGAACGAGTTAACAGAGAATCCATCAGTGAACTCCAATTCTAAACAGCTAAAAGTTTGTCACTTTTTAGCTCCTCTCAGCTCATTGATGACCACAAGAAAGTCTAAATGTTCTAAGGGATATATAATATGAAATAGAAGTGGAATGTATTATTCTTTTTAAAGGAGGACAACCCCTTTTATTCCCCTCTTTAAAAAAAAAAAAAAAAAAAAAATCACTTCCCCCCCCAACATGTTTCACCTTGTCAGGCTTCGTCAGGGGAGTCTATAACTTTCTTCTAGACATTCATTTTCTTGCTTTCTCCTGATACCTTTACATTTAATGAGTCGCCATTTTGCGACTTCTCCATGTCATACAGCATTTTGGGGTTTCCACGACGTTGCTATGCCGCCAATCAGCGGTAGCTTTAGGGCTGCTGGGCTCATGTGGTGGCACCGACATAGCTGGAATGACACTGGCGCTAGAGCGGAGTCTTGTTTATATTTTTATTTTACAAGAAAGGCGACATCATTAAGATACGGGGCCATCCATACAGTGAACAACCCCTTTAAGTACTTGGCACTATATCTGCAGTAACCAGTTTATAATAGTACTCTGCTGCCACCTAGTGACGAAATCGGAGACTGCACCCACATATTTCAGCAAGTCTCCTTTCCGAATCCAGCACATTTTCTAGAATCACTGAGTAATAGCCGGCTACCGACCTCTTCACTGACCTCACCCCACCGCCCTCTAAGGCGATCACTGGGCAGAGAAAGACAGCAATGGAGGCTATCCTCTCAAGCATAAGAATGATAGCGAAGCATCATTCATAAGATTGCGGGCAGCGTTAATTTCCTGCACAGTCAGGAGTCCGTCAGCGCCGCCATGCTGGGAATAAGCCGAAGACGACACAGGGCTGCATTACCGCCTGCATGGTCACGATCAGTGGGGCTCCCGGAGGCCGGACCCCCATTGATCATAAATAAATGAAGCAGATACAAGAGACACGCCATCATTTCATGAGATAGGAATACCCCTTTAAATAAAAAGTGGTTGAAACGGATCTACTACAGGGTTATCTCGCTAATAGAGTTTCTAGCATTTAGAAGGTTCTTATTTCACGTACCTCAAACTTTTGCCGGAGCTCTTCATTTCCTTCCTCTCCTTCAGGTGGCACAGGCACATTAAAATACTCGCCCTCTTCTTGGCTGAGCAACTTGAACCTAGAGAGACAAGAAACATTATTTTTCACTTTTATAAAAAAAAAAAAAAAAAAAAATCATAATGCCTGGCGCTGTACCTGGAGCCGCCACTAGAGGGAGCATTTACCATATGTATTTTTCAGATTGTGAGCTCCCTCTAGTGGTGGCTCCAGGAGGTCAGAATTGTATCCTAAGTCTTTGCGGAGCTTAGCAGCAGATATGGAGCTCGGTATGGAGCCATCTGTGCGTCAGTTCTCACCGCCCGTCCGTTATACGTGTGCAGGGATCAGTGTCGCCCTGCCGCCATTAGACCATAGTAATGAGAATGCTCGGTGTAGGCAGGTGCTGCCGTCATTGCCTCCCCGCAGTTATACCAGCAGAGAACAGGCTGAATTCGTCCTACCGCGTAAGTCAGAAGGACAGTCGAGTAAAAATGATTTCCTGGAGATGAGGAGAGATGAGCGGCGTCACGCATCGCAGAACCGGAGAGGAAATGAGAATACAGAGGACGGAGTCGGGGAAGGTTAATGAGGACAGGCATAACCCGCAGGATCTGGTCTCAACCTCTTTCCATTCTTACAGGATTAAAGTTTTGTAAAACTTGTTGGAAATCCCATGTTGTCTCACATGATCCCCATTCTCAGCATCTCCGCTTGCAGTTAGTGAATGGAAACACCAGAGAATAAAGAGATCAGCCATGATATTACGGAATTTGTCAGCAGGTTTCGCTACATTATCTGAGAGCTGTCACGGTATAGGACATGGTTCATGTCCTGCTCTCTCGGGGTTAATGTTGCTGGCCTCTCTTTGGATCTGGGAGGGGTATTTATACACACTCCAGACTAGGATTCCCTGTCAGCCATACTTTCGTTTAGTCTGTGTGTCTGACCCGAGTGTGAGCTCGGTTTGCATTTGCTTGTGTTGCTCTCCATGCTTTACTCTGCTTGTTTGTTCTGTTGGCTTTTGGTCCTTTGGCTCCCTTTCTCACTATCCCTCCGCCTCACCCCTCGGTCACCTCGTTATCTCCTGGTTTTGACCATGGCACGTTTAACTACTCTCCAGTGTTTATCGTCTCCTCTGCACCCCGGCGTCCAGCGCCGCCCTCGACCACCTCCTTCTCTGTCACGTGGTTCAGGTCCTGTTTGCTACCCGGTGAGTTCTCCGTCGCTCTGCTCTCAGCTCCCTTGCTGCGGCTCGCAGCTCTCCCTACAGCAGTAATACCCGGGCATTGTGACATTTAGGCTATGTTCACACGTTGCAGATTATTTGCGGTTTTTTAGCGTTTTTGCGCTATAAAAACGCTATAAAACCGCAAATAATCTGCATACATTAAGCATCCCATCATTTATAATGGAATCTGCAATTTCTGTGCACGTGATGTGCGTTTTTCCGCATGAAAAATGCATTGCGGAAAAATAATGAACCTGTTCATTAATTTTGCGTTTTTTTCGCGGATTTCCCACTGTCAAATGCATTGGGAAATGTCTGGGAAATGTCTGGGAAAAACCGCGCAAAAACCGCGTCAAAACCGCGCAAAAACGCATGCGGATTTCATGCGGAAATCTGACAGAAATGTCCGGATTTCCACAGGAATTTTCTGCATGAATTCCTGAACGTGTGCACATAGCCTTTATGTCATGGTATAGGACATGGTTCATGTCCTGCTCTCTCAAGGTTAATATTGCTGGCCTCTCTTTGGATCTGGGAGGGGTATTTAGACACACTCCAGACTAGGATTCCCAGTCAGCTGTAATGTCACGACACCCGGGTATTACTGCTGAGAGGAGAGATGCGAGCCGCAGCAAGGGAGCTGAGAGCAGAGCGGCGTAGAACTCACCGGGTAGCAAACAGGACCTGAACCATGTGACAGGGAAGGAGGTGGTCGAGGGCGGCGCTAGACGCCGGGGTGCAGAGGAGACTATATACACTAGAGAGTAGTTAAACGTGCCATGGTCAAAACCAGGAGATAACGAGGTAACCAAGGGGTGAGGCGGAGGGATAGGCAGTGACGTGGGTGGGGTTATACACAGCTCAGCATTCAGAGCACTGCTAGATCTGCAGCAGAGAAAACTGAATCTATCAACAGGACATCAAGTAGCCCAGCAAGTGACATCGCAAGAATCAGGGTCTCAGCCCCTATATCGTGCTGCCCTCAGATTACATAGCAAAACCTGCTGACAGAGTCCCTTTAAAACAGGTGAAATGAATTATATTATCTGGGCACAACGGCGCCTGACAGCTGAGATATTACCAGCAAAAATCAGTCAGTTCTTGAAGTTAAAGTGTTGAAAGTCAGAAAAATTGTTAAGTTTAATAGAATCTTGTGGGCTGTCCCTGGTATATAGCTGGTCCAGGACATGCAGAGCATCGCAGCTATGATAGAAAGGTGTCAGGACACAGAGCATCGCAGCTATGATAGAAAGATGTCAGGACACGCAGAGCATCACAGCTATGATAGAAAGGTGTCAGGACACGCAGAGCATCGCAGCTATTATAGAAAGGTGTCAGGACACGCAGAGCATCGCAGCTATTATAGAAAGGTGTCAGGACACGCAGAGCATCGCAGCTATTATAGAAAGGTGTCAGGACACAGAGCATCGCAGCTATGATAGAAAGGTGTCAGGACACAGAGCATCGCAGCTATGATAGAAAGATGTCAGGACACGCAGAGCATCACAGCTATGATAGAAAGATGTCAGGACACGCAGAGCATCGCAGCTATTATAGAAAGGTGTCAGGACACACAGAGCATCACAGCTACAGTCATGGCCAAAAGTATTGACACCCCTGCAATTCTGTCAGATAATACTCAGTTTCTTCCTGAAAATGATTGCAATCACAAATTCTTAGTTATTATTATCTTCATTTAATTTGTCTTAAATGAATAAACACAAAAGAGAATGAAGCAAAAAGCAAAAAATAGATGATTTCACACAAAACTCCAAAAATGGGCCAGACAAAAGTATTGGCACCCTCAGCCTAATACTTGGTTGCACAACCTTTAGCCAAAATAACTGCGACCAACCGCTTCCGGTAACCATCAGTGAGTTTCTTACAATGCTCTGCTGGAATTTTAGACCATTCTTCTTTGGCAAACTGCTCCAGGTTCCTGATATGTGAAGGGTGCCTTCTCCAAACTGCCATTTTTAGATCTCTCCACAGGTGTTCTATGGGATTCAGGTCTGGACTCATTGCTGGCCACCTTAGAAGTCTCCAGTGCTTTCTCTCAAACCATTTTCTAGTGCTTTTTGAAGTGTGTTTTGGGTCATTGTCCTGCTGGAAGACCCATGATCTCTGAGGGAGACCCAGCTTTCTCACACTGGGCCCTACATTATGCTGCAAAATTTGTTGGTAGTCTTCAGACTTCATAAGCCATGCACACGGTCAAGCAGTCCAGTGCCAGAGGCAGCAAAGCAACCCCAAAACATCAGGGAACCTCCACCATGTTTGACTGTAGGGACCGTGTTCTTTTCTTTGAATGCCTCTTTTTTTCTCCTGTAAACTCTATGTTGATGCCTTTGCCCAAAAAGCTCTACTTTTGTCTCATCTGACCAGAGAACATTCTTCCAAAACATTTTAGGCTTTTTCAGGTAAGTTTTGGCAAACTCCAGCCTGGCTTTTTTATGTCTCGGGGTAAGTAGTGGGGTCTTCCTGGGTCTCCTACCATACAGTCCCTTTTCATTCAGACGCCGGCGGATAGTACGGGTTGACACTGTTGTACCTTTGGACTGCAGGGCAGCTTGAACTTGTTTGGATGTTAGTCGAGGTTCTTTATCCAACATCCGCACAATCTTGCGTTGAAATCTCTTGTCAATTTTTCTTTTCCGTCCACATCTAGGGAGGTTAGCCACAGTGCCATGGGATTTAAACTTTTTGATGACACTGCGCACAGTAGACACAGAAACATTCAGGTCTTTGCAGATGGACTTGTAGCCTTGAGATTGCTCATGCTTCCTCACAATTTGGTTACTCAAGTCCTCAGACAGTTCTTTGGTCTTCTTTCTTTTCTCTATGCTCAATGTGGTTCACACAAGGACACAGGACAGAGGTTGAGTCAACTTTAATCCATGTCAACTGGCTGCAAGTGTGATTTAGTTATTGCCAACACCTGTTAGGTGCCACAGGTAAGTTACAGGTGCTGATAATTACACTAATTAAAGAAGCATCACATGATTTTTCGAAAGGTGCCAATACTTTTGTCCACCCCCTTTTTTATGTTTGGTGTGGAATTATATCCAATTTGGCTTTAGGACAATTCTTTTTGTGTTTTTTCATTTAAGACAAATTAAATGAAGTTAATACCAAATAATTTGTGTTTGCAATCATTTTCAGGAAGAAACTGAGTATTATCTGACAGAATTGCAGGGGTGTCAATACTTTTGGCCATGACAGAAAGATGTCAGGACGCAGAGCATCGCAACTATGATAGAAAGGTGTCAGGACACGCAGAGCATCGCAGCTATGATAGAAAGGTGTCAGGACACGCAAAGCATCGCAACTATGATAGAAAGGTGTCAGGACACGCAGAGCATCGCAACTATGATAGAAAGGTGTCAGGACACGCAGAGCATCGCAACTATGATAGAAAGGTGTCAGGACACGCAGAGCATCGCAGCTACGATATAGAAAGGTGTCAGGACACGCAGAGCATCGCAGCTATGATAGAAAGATGTCAGACCACGCAAAGCATCGCAACTATGATAGAAAGGTGTCGGGACACGCAGAGCATCGCAGCTATGATAGAAAGGTGTCAGGACACGCAGAGCATCGCAGCCTGCTGTGAGTGTGGCTGTGAAGACCGGTCAGAGCGCCCATGATGACCCCTGCCCATCACCTACACGAAACACATGAGCATTATTTTACCTCCGCGGCCCCCATCATACCCATACATGAATGGATCCACTTTATGACATCCAACCACTCATCAATGTGATCTTACCAGCCGTCCACACTGGCCTTCTGGAGCTCCGAGATGCCGAATGACAGCGAACCCATGAAGTCGTTTCTGCTGGTGAGGTCCCAGTCCCAGATCTCCACCGATAACCTGCGATCCTTGTCCGACTCCTTCAGATTACTGTCAGAGAGAAGAGAAGACGCCGGATCGGTCAGACGGAGGATGAGCCCGTAGTCCGGGCCGGCATCAATCATTAGGGGAACACTCACAATTTAAAGACCTCGTTGAACGTAGGGTTGAGGGAACATTTGATGGTTTTGGTCTTCTGCTTACTTTCTCCCTTGGGGTCAGGAACAAGCTTCAATTTCACGTACGGATCAGAGAGTCCATTAGGGTCCATAGGAACCAGATTTTTACCTTCTCCCACTAAAAAAAAAAAAAGGGGGATAAAAGAAAAATGAGAATGTAGGGAAGAAGTGTTGTCACAATGGCGGAAGCGGATAAATGAAGGTGTCTTATAATGGGGCTTTAGTGGGGGTCCTCTGCTCCGACTACCTGTCTATTGGCTAAGATCTGCTACAAAAAATGGGCACAAAATGTGAGTGCAAAAAGAAAATTCCAGCATGCCTTGTCAATGGTCTAGCAAGAGTTTGCTGAGCCTTGTAGTTCCATTATTGTAACTTGTAGATATTTGCATTGCACAAGTTAAAAGTTAAAAAAAGAATATAAAATGTGCACAGAGCCTGCTGACGTCACCCAGGTCTATGCATCGGATTGTGTTTTTCTGCTTTAAGTGATTGGATGCAGGATATATTGCAAAAGAAGATCTCCCAGTTTTGTGTAACAGACGCAGGGTATGCTGGGAGTTGTAGTTTTGCAATATTCTTGAAGCTAATGGTTAGATATCATTACTGGGTAAGAAAAGCACAAGGAGGTACCTGTTACATAGGTTTACATAGGGCTGCAGGTAAAGTCATGCAAGGTTCTAGATCACTATAGTATCAAGTCTGAAATTTTACCATAACAATAACATGACAGTAATATGGCACCATCTAGTGGTGAAAATCAAGTAGTGCTGCCGACATCGAATGCAGCTTGTATCTGATCATTAATCATTACACTAAGGGAATAAAGCGCGAGCAACAAACGCCAACGTAAAAGCAACTGACCGCGGAGATGACCGATAGCTTCATCTGCTGCCGCGAAGACGGGCAGAAGTTTGTTTTGCCAAGTTTGGGGGTGAAATGTTAAAGTTTTGCTCCCTCCTTGAAAAGATTATCCTGTTAATAATTACCCATCCACATGATAGGTGATACATGTAGGATTGGACTGTACGGGTGTGAACTTCAACGGGAGCTGGCGTGTATGAGTGACCACTAGGCAACGCAAAGTTTGGGGGTCTTGCCTGCACAATAACACCACATTTGCACAGGTAATATTGCCTCGAAGTGGCTGATAAAAGAGAGTGCAAGAGAACGAGTGCAGATAATCCACGGGTGATGCCAGGAAGACCAGCGACGGGTTTCATACATCCAACGTTCCGAGATATCAGGACCGGACAATATATGGGACTGTTGAGTTTGGGTCAGGAACCCTCGGCCGGTCCCGACATCAGTCTGTACTGGGACCATCAGTACCGGACAGGCCTGTAGGCTAGGCATGCCAATCTGCGGTACGTTTGTGAGCTGGAGGAACTGGTGACATAAGTTGGGCTGTAGGGAACAGTGACTGGCATGGAGACCGCCAAGATACTGCATGGGGGGCGAAAAAGGGAGGCTTTCCTGGACCCATATCCGTAATGTGCCATCGAAATGGGTCATTGGAGAGAACTATGAGGAGTCAGAGCCGTAGTAGTGACCTAGTAGGGTTGGGTCGTGGGATGGGACATTGTGGGCTGAGCATGCTCCCAGCGATGAGGAGTCTACGGGGGCCGTCATTCTGCAAGGGAGCCGATACTGAATGGGATGTGAAGGCCGCAGCCATGGAGAGGCCACCGATAGCCCCAGTGGGCACAGACCGGAGAGGCTGGAGACCAGTGTGATGGACAATTTCCTGCACAATGCACAGGTTAGGTGGACAACGGACGTCCTCCATGCAATGCCCACAAGCTTCCATTACCCACTCACCCATGACAGTCAGCACCTCCTGGATGATCTCGGCTTTGATGTGTATTCTCCCGCGGCGCTCCGTGTGGTCGGTCCCACAAAGGCTGGGAACGTTCATGACACAGCGCTTGTGAACATTCATCATACAGGCTGCAAACAGAAATACACGGATTATAGTCCGTACAGAAAAGCAAAAAAAAAAAAAAAGACATTTAGGACCACCCTATCATTTTAAAGGGTCCACCATGAACAGCTGCTCCCGCTTCCATCAGTCCAGAGCAGGACTGGACCTCATTAAAATCCACTGACTTTACGAGACGTCCGTTTTAGTATATACACTGCTCAAAAAAACAAAAGGGAACACCTAAACATCACGATGTAACAAGTCAATCACACTTCTATGAAATGAACCTGTGCAGTTATGAAGCAACGCCGATTGTGGATCAATTTCTCCTGCTGTTGTGCAAATGGAACAGGCAATAGGTCGAAATGATCGGCAATAAGCAAGACCACCCCTATAAAGGAGTGGTTCTGTAAGGGGGTGACCACAGACCATTTCTCTGTTCCCATCCTTTGTGGTTGTTTTGGTCATTTTTGCATTTTGTGTCATTGCTTTCACCTCTATAGGAACAGCAGCATGAGGCGGTGTCTACAACCCACAGGAGTTGCTCAGGTAGTGCAGCTCATCCAGGATGGCACATCAATGCAAGTTGTGGCAAGGTTAGCTGTGTCAGTCAGCACAGTGTGTAGAGCATAGAGCAGATACCAAGAGACGTGGAGGGGGCCGTAGGAGGGCAACAACCCAGCAGCAGGACCACTACCTCATCCTTTGTGCAAGGAGCAGTGCCAGAGCCCTGCAAAATGTCCTCCAGCAGGTCAGTAACATCCATGTGTCTGCTCAAACTGTCAGAAACCGACTCCATGAGGATGGTCTGAGAGCCCGACGTCCACAAGTGCTTACAGCCCAACACCGTGCAGGACGCTTGGCATTTGCCACAGAACACCAAGACTGGCAGATTCACCACTGGCGCTCTGCTCTTCACAGATGAAAGCAGGTTCACACTGAGCACATGTGACAGACGTGACAGAGTCTGGAGACGCCGTGGAGAGCGATCTGCTGCCTGCAACATCCTTCAGCATGACCGGTTTGGCAGTGGGTCAGTAATGGTGTGGGGTGGCATTTCTTTGGAGGGCCGCACAGCCCTCCATGTGCCAGAGGTAGCCTGACTGTCATTAGGTACCGAGATGAGATCCTCAGACCCCTTGTGAGACCATATGCTGGTGCGGTTGGCCCTGGGTTCCTCCTAATGCAGGACAATGCCAGACCTCATGTGGCTGGAGTGTGTCAGCAGTTCCTGCAAGATGAAGGCCTTGAAGCTATGGACTGGCCGCCCGTTCCCCAGACCTGAATCCGATTGAGCACATCTGGGTCATCATGTCTCGCTCCATCCACCAACGTCACGTTGCACCACAGACTGTCCAGGAGTTGGCGGATGTTTTAATCCAGGTCTGGGAGGAGATCCCTCAGGAGACCATCCACCGCCTCATCAGGAGCATGCCCAGGCGTTGTAGGGAGATCATACAGGCACATGGAGGCCACACACACTACTGAGCATCATTTCCTTGTAATTTCCACTGAAGTTGGATCAGCCTGTAACTTGATTTTCCACTTTGGTTTTGAGCATCATTCCACGTCCAGACCTCCATGGGATATTAGTTGTGATTTACATTAATAATTTTTATGTTTTATTGTTCTGAACACATTCCACTATGTAATGAATAAAGATTTGCATCTGGAATATTTCATTCAAAGATAACTAGGTTGCGGTATTTCAGTGTTCCATTTTATTTTTTTGAGCAGTGTGCCTGTATTTCCTAGAATATAACCTCTGGAGAAACTTTTCTTATGACGTTTGATGCCATTCCTCATGGAATTGTAGGAATTCTTTTGACAACTGGGGATCAATCTCTGCACATCTTTAACAAGAGAATAGTATTATCCCACCTATACAGTGAAGCAACATTTCCTCCACCCCACAAAAAATATACCCTCCTGGTGCTCCTAGGGGAACCTATTATATATGCCTTGCTTAAAAATAAATACATAAATAAATAAATCCTTAGAAATAATAAAAAATTATCCAATTGAAAAATTATCCAGAATTATTATTTCATGTAAAATAGAGATTTAATGCAATTATAATTGTAAAGCACTGCGGAATATGTTGGCGCTATATAAATAAAATTATTATTATTAATAGAAATGTCAGGAGAGCGGATTAGTCGGAGCCATAAAATCCAGTTCATGTCATTCCAGCGCTGACCAGCAGAGGGCTCTGGACACCAACATATACAGGAGCCGCATTTCGCCACTGGGCTCTTTTTTTTATTATGAAAAGTCACAAAATAGGTGAATTTATACCACAAAACGCCTTTTTTCTTCCTAAAATGGTAGTGTGGAGGGTCAGAGTCCTTAAACGAGTGCAGATTTTTATCCCGCCACACAAACAGACAAATATTCACAGAGAGGACAGACTGACGGGAATGGAGGACAGAGCTGCACATGGAGACAGACGTCACACTGACAGCCACACGTCGTCTTACTTTCACACTTCATCCCTTGGTGGATGAGGCCGTACAGCAACGAGCCACAGTGGTCGCAGAACGTCGGGCTGGAATACGTGTGGATTTTAAACTTGTGCTTACTTCTGGGGTCCTGGATGTGAGAGAGAGGACATAGTCATTATATGTGTGATAACGGCCACTTCTACGACTTCATGATGGAGCATTTACCTCTTAAAGGGGAGCTCTCACTTGCCATAAATATGTATTTTTTCTTACTTGATGTAAATGCCGCTGTTCTCCTGAATCCGGAGATATTTTTCTTTTTCTCCTGCGCCGCTCCGTTCCCGAGATACGGCCCCTTCTTCGCTGTATGTAAAGTGATTTTTTTTTTAAAGCCAAAAGGGTGTGATCCTCAACTCCTCATGGGTGGGTCTTCATAAGTACCACGCCCAGTTGGTAACAATAGTAGATTTATACACAAGGAAGAAAGAGCCGTATCTCAGGGACGGAGAGGCGCAGGGACAAAAGAAAAACAACGCCGGATTCAGGAGAACAGCGGCATTTACAGCAGGTGGAGAAAAAAAAGAAAAGAAAATAGATGACGAGTGACCGGTCCTCTTAAAGTCATAGAATCTTCCTCTTCTGCCATGTTCTATTTCTATAGAAAAAAAGCTGGTACGCGAGAGACCAGAACCCCCAAAACATCTGTCTTTAGGTGGGTGCCTTCTTTTAAAGACTACTCTTATTTGGCTTTTATACCTTTAGTCATATTGCAGGGTTCATCTTTATTATATTGAGGACGTATTTGAATTATAGGTTATAAATATCATAATCCTGGATGACCCCTTTAAAAAAGCTCCAATTAGCCGACTGATGATCAGAGATCACATCAAAATGTGAGCAGATCATAAATCAGCTTAGAGAAGCCCATTAAAATGGACCAATGAAAAGAGTTACAAGCTCTATCTGAAGAGCTCACTGACGGATCCTCAGTTAACTCATTCTGCAGCCAGATTTGAGCAGAGAAACACAGCAGACTCATTACTCATCTTTCCCAGGCACCTGAGAAGTAAATATGATTAGGGATCGGAGATCTAAATTTGTCATAAAGCTGGAAGACGACAATACGAGCTCTCACCCAGCTTTCCCAGGATCAGATATAACAGATGGATAGAAGTGAGAGACCTGTGAATGATGCCCCCAATAAAGGCTCCTCCAACTGTAGCGGCAGGCGATCAGTGACAGTCATTCCGCAGCTGGCAGGAAGACGCCACCGGCTGCCAGGAGCCGGGCACCACAATGTGGGCACTTAATGTATCGGATTCAGTCTCAATTACGCAGGCGGCTTCACAAAAAAGAAACCTTCGATCCTGGCAATTTCCCAGCCCTTGCACATCCTTCCATGACAGCGAGCACTTCATTAAAAACACTTTGAAGACTTTAATTGGAAGACATTTCAATTCCATCTTCGTCTGGCAGAGAAGCTGAAGGAAGGGCGGTCCTCAGAGCCGCCCGGGAGAGATGGCGGCCGGGTGTGTGACCCCAGGGCAGTCCGGATGCCATGTCTGACTCTTATGTTCCACAGATGGCTGCCACAAAGACCGACTTCTAATGACTGGACTTTCTCATACTGAAGCGGATTGCAGCTCAATAGATGCTGGTGCCTAGAAATTTGTGAGAAGGAAGGTGGACTGGCCCAGGGATACTTCCTCCAATACATCCTGCGCTTACCACTAGGGGGCACACATCGTATAGATCCATATGTGCTGAGCTCCCCCTAGTGGTGGCTGTATAAATCCATATGCAGTGAAAACCGCTAGTGGTGGCTGTATAAATTCATATGCAGTGAGCTCCCCCTAGTGGTAGCTGTATAAATCCATATGCAGTGAGCTCCCCCTAGTGGTGGCTGTATAAATCCATATGCGGTGAAAACCGCTAGTGGTGGCTATATAAATCTGTATTCAGTGAGCTCCCTCTAGTGGTGGATGTATAAATATGTATGTAGTAAACTCCCTCTAGTGGTGGCTGTATAAACCCATATTCCCTGCAGACTGTGAGCCCTCGCGGGCAGGGTCCTCCCTCCTTATGTACTCGTGTGCCTTGTTATCTGCTCATGTTTAATGTATTTGTCTATATTTGCCCCGTATTCACATGTAAAGCGCCATGGAATAAATGGCGCTATAAAAATGTATAATAATAATAATATTCAATGAGCTCCCCCTAGTGGTGGCTGTATAAATCCATATACAGTGAGCTCCCCCTAGTGGTGGCTGTATAAATCCATATACAGTGAGCTCCCCCTAGTGGTGGCTGTATAAATCCATATACAGTGAGCTCCCCCTAGTGGTGGCTGTATAAATTCATATACAGTGAGCTCAGTCTAGTGACGACTGCATATAACCAGAATTATATGATATACCAAGCGGACCCATGTTAAATTTGGCTTTTAGGGTCCCATTGCACACATCCTGGATTGATGGAGGTTAAATAGGTGCCAAATTCTGGCCACAGACATGCGTCTCACCATTAGTGAGTGATGAGCAGGGGCAGGACACGTCTGAAGCTGCTTATTTACCATTTAGGGAACATGAAGTCACCGTGTATTATCCTATACTTCTGTAACAAGCCGTATGGCTGCCAGCACAGCTCCCAAAGCAGTTGTCACCCAGCTTTCCTGGAGCCCTGAATGGTAAACATGTGAATTTGTAAATAAATATTGGTGACAACCGATCGGGGGCGGCCATGCTAGTTTTCTTCCCGCTTTCCCTGAATCAGATCTAATAAGGACCCATTAAGTGACTTTAGGGTTCTTACCCCGGACTGGCGCCCCCTGTCTACACCCTGCGGCTGCTGCCAGTCATTTCTGTAGTAAAGTCCTGATCCGCCAATAGTCGTCGGTCTCAGATCACCATTTATTAGACCATAAAGTGCCCGCTGCTGTGGTTTCCCGACCCATCACCAGGATAAAAGCCCCGCAGTGCCGGTAAGACGCGACTACAGACAGGGACACGAGCCGGAGGATCCGGGGGGAGCAGGAAATTTACTTCACAACCTCACAGAGTCATAGAAAAAAAGCAAAGTGAGGACTCTAAACCACAACCGCTGTAATAAACCGTGCCACCGGAGGATGAAAGACACGGGGGTCCCAGAAACCCATCTACAGACCACAGAACGAAAAGTGGCTCCGCACCCGCTGCACAAGTTCACGAAACTATTGTCCCCTGTTATCAGCCAGAACTGGGAATATGGGACACGAAGGAATAATCTCCAGAAACATGGATATACGGCCATCAGCCAGAACATAAAAAGCTACAGACAGGTGACAATGGCGCCTGGGAGGAGGGGGAGACATTATCAGCAAGAGATTAGTCGGTTCTGGAAGAGGGAAGCAGAAAAAATGGGAACGTATAAGGGTCATCTCCAAAATGGCAGCTCTTGCGGGTGGGCCTCGCGGGACATTCCTCATATAAAGGAGGTCTCGTGGGTCTGACGAATTGGTCTTTCAAAACATGGATGGCCGGGAAGAGATGGGACCAGAGTGCACTATGGGTAGAAGACAAGATGGCGGAGGCCGTGTGCTGGGCAGTGTCCACGACATCACGCGGATGTGACTCCTGCCTAGCAATGTACAGACCAGGGACGCCATGACAGAACTTAGAGTCCACGCCTCAATGGCTCTGGCGGGCCGTGCACAATATTCGCCCTATGGTTGAACCTTGCGGAGCGGGTCTGTGTCAGCCGCCATCTCACATCTGCCTGCGCTCTCCTTCTAGTCTGAGGCGACGGCCATTTTTTTTTTTCCCCAGTGTGAAAATCTACCTAAACCTAATTAAAAAGGTGCAACCGCGAGATAATCGTCCCGGCGGCTGCCATCACAACTGCGAACTTCAAGCTTCGTCTTTAGTCATCGTCATAAATTAAACCAAAAGCAACGGGAACCAGAGAAGAAAAGCCGGGATTAAAATTGTGGAGGGATAGTTAATGGTGGGGTATCTGCGGTGTGAAGATCAGGCCGTCGGTATTGAAAGTCGGGATCACACGGGGAGAAAATTAAATTATTTTCACCCGGAATAGAAAACAAAAGCGTTGATGGGGAACTGAACGAAGAATCAATACGGGTTGTAATGAGATACTGGAGCGCAGCGGCGAAGGCGCCGGAGCCGACTGATTGCCTTTCAGCGCAGGCTGACTGGAAAGTATGATGAAAGGACGGGCTATATAAACAGCGAGGCTGGGCCTGGTCACGCCTTTCCTCAAGTCCCCCTAGTCATGTATCCTGAAAAATAAGACCCCTGAATAAAGACTCAAAATGTGAAAACCGTTCGTTAATATCTTTCTCCTAAACCAAGATATACTTGATTGAATTTGCAGGCCCAAAGCCTAAGGCTGCACCACCGAGAGGCGACTTCAGGTGCTGAGTTGGGTCTTGTTTAGATCCCGAGACTTCAATAGTGGCTGCTACGTGTCGACATGGACCCACACAAGGGCTGTACGACAACACAACCCCTAACAGAAATCAGGGCAGGAAATGTTGAGAGTCTCTCAGTAGTGCAGCCTCAGGCTTCGGGCCTACAATTTCAAAACGTTATATCTCAGCAGAGGAATTAGATATTCAGAAACGGTTTTCACATTATTAATGTACACTTGAAGGGCTTTATTAATAATGATCCATCACCTATGACGATCTGCATAAAGATCCAGTGAACGGGAACATCCGCTGTGACCATATTAATGGTCACGCAGACTTCCAGGACGCAGAAGTAAAATTGAGACTTTTAAACAGGACTTTTTGGATACTTCAGAACAATACAGCCTTGGTTCTCACGGACGGAGAGGCAGGGTCTCTGGCGGTGACCCTGCCTTTTCTCCATTAAGCACAGACATCCCAGATTAAGTGTGAACGGACACCATGTCGCACGGAGCCGCGCTGACGGTTCATCACTGACGCGCGCTCAGTGCAGCTGTCACCCCCATGGCGGTCAGCATCACGGGAGGCCCGGCTTGGGCTGCTGTCCATGGTGCTGCCTGCTGGGCACCGTCCATCCTGTAAGCAGCAATGAATTGAGACAAGCCGGGAAGAATTCATGCGTCTTCTCGCCCCTTGTTTAACGCTACCGGGCTGTGTACAAAACTCAGCGCCCACGGGCCTCGTCCATGACAACTCATCATGTTTTAACCTTCATAGCCATCACTAAAAAGAGTTCTACTCCTAATGCTATTTTTTTTTTCCATGCCCGGAAAGAGCGCCACTCTTTTCTACAAGGTCAAGTCTGGTATTGCATTAACAGACATGACCCAAGGAAAAAAGGTGGTGCTGACCTCATACAGCCGCCTAATTTTGTCAATAGGGGTACCACTATGATTGAGCGCCCCACTCTGCGGGGACACAGCCACTGATTTAGGTTATTACTTTAGGGGATTGTTCCACTTTTGGCCACCAGGTGTCAGTGTCCTACAAGTGTCTACCAGCGATGCTCTGGAGCGCAACCTGCACAGTGGAGACAGCCATTTTTAAGAGGAAATTTTACGTCCCCGCACTGGGTAAGGTCGGGCACCTTCATTTCCCCCCTCATTTCTCTTTTCTTCTATAAAAAGATAATCTTTTCTGCTTCCACTTATATTTGTCAATGGTGTTTGAAACAGCATGTGGACATCGCTCTATGAAAACAGGCAACATGGGTCCCTCATTTTCGTGATCACTGGTGAAAGCATATTGTTTTGTTTTTTTGGTTTTTTTAAGTTAAAATGCAGGTATTTGGAGCTAAAAAAAATATTCTAATTTGGATTCATTAAAAATGTGGCACCGTTTGTTGGCTGCAGAATGAGTTAACTGAGAATTTATCAGTGAGCTCCTTCTGGGAGATTGTCTTTTTCTGGGCTCTGCTCAGCTGATTTGTGACCACAGACTGCTTCAAAGTTAAATGTGCAGGGAAACAAAGCCAGGATAAGTCAAAACGGTGCAAAATTTGTAATAAAAAAAAAAAAAAAAAATCACCACAAATTATTTTTACCCCAAAATGCATGCAAATATATTACCTATCCACAGGATACGAGAACCTCTAGATGAGGGGGGAACAATTCTTACCAGAGTATCCCTTTAATATCAAAATATAGAATGACAGTAAACTACGCCTTTAAGAGAGGACTATATTATGTGACACTAGCTGGCGTCCAGACGATTTGCAGATACGGGGACTGTATAAGCGGCCGTCATGTTTTACCTCTATAATCCCTTTAAACTCATCCCGGCAGAGATCAGCGATGTCCTGGCAGAGATACAGTAAGCGGCATTTATCCTTCCCCCACTAATCACACGGGTCAACTCACAAGGTGTCATTAGAACAAAACTTTAATTACTGGCTCTCCTAAAGTCTTTAACGAGCTGGCACTGAGCTGGGCAGCACCAGGGCGGGCAGCGACCTGCCTTATGTTAACGTGATGACTCAGGACAAGCAGGGGCAGAGATACCTGATGACTCAGGACAAGCAGGGGCAGAGATACCTGATGACTCAGGACAAGCAGAGATAAGATTATATAATGGAGGGGAAGCTAACTGAGGACAGGTGCAGAAGTGGGGTTCGCAGAAATTAGGCGAAGAAAGAATAGGAAAGAGATCAGATTTGATGGAAGTCTGTCAATAAAAAAAAAATAAAAAAATAGTATATAAGGATGGAAATGAAATCATGAAATTGTCCAAAGAATCTGGGAAGCAAAATATAAGAAAGAGCAATTCAAAAAATATGTGCAGCGTAAGAGAAGTCCTATAGCGTAAAATCCCATCTTCTTGATCACAAACCGCAGCAAGTCAGGTCTCAAGGTTTAGGAGTAATATTTCTGCGTAAGAAAGTAAACAAAGACTTCCTATCTGATAGTTCATCCTGCCACAACACCACTGCCAGCATGGAAACCATACTCAAAGGCTGCATTTAAATAGCCATCATGCAAGCCCTATTAAGGACCTCTGAAAATGGTGTAAAGATGGCAATAAAACTTAGAACGTTAGAGGAAAATTCTAGATTAGAATACATGGGCAGCTCAGGACAAGTCACATAGTCCAATAGAGAGGTTGAGAATACATGGGCAGCTCAGGACAAGTCACATAGTCCAACAGAGAGGTCGAGAATACATGGGCAGCTCAGGAGAAGTCACGTAGTCCAATAGAGAGGTTGAGAATACATGGGCAGCTCTGTTATGGCTGGCAATCAGGCAACACAGCGTGCAGTAATCAGCGCACATACAGAGATCTGGCAAAAACCCAAAACAATAGGACGAGCTCTGAGACGTGGAATCTCTGTAGACTGCAGTACCTGAACTGTCCTCACACAACTGGAAGCAGCAGTGGATTGCGCCTATCACTACCTATGCAACTCGGCACTGCCTGAGGAGCTGACTAGCCTGAAGATAGAAATACAAGCCTGACTTACCTCAGAGAAATACCCCAAAGGAATAGGCAGCCCCCCACATATAATGACTGTTAGCAAGATGAAAAGACAAACGTAGGAATGAAATAGATTCAGCAAAGTGAGGCCCGATATTCTAGACAGAGCGAGGATAGCAAAGAGAACTATGCAGTCTACAAAAAACCCTAAAACGAAAACCACGCAAAGGGGCAAAAAAGACCCACCGTGCCGAACTAACAGCACGGCGGTGCACCCCTTTGCTTCT
This sequence comes from Ranitomeya imitator, assembly GCF_032444005.1. NCBI lineage: Eukaryota > Metazoa > Chordata > Amphibia > Anura > Dendrobatidae > Ranitomeya > Ranitomeya imitator. The sequence continues at coordinate 206,095,040 of NC_091288.1, forward strand.
CAGAGCTTCCAGCAAAAGATAATAACAAGCTGGACAGAAAAAACAGAAAACAAACTAGAAGCACTTATCTAGCAGAGCAGCAGGCCCAAGGAAAGATGCAGTAGCTCAGATCCAACACTGGAACATTGACAAGGAGCAAGGAAGACAGACTCAGGTGGAGCTAAATAGCAAGGCAGCCAACGAGCTCACCAAAACACCTGAGGGAGGACGCCCAGAGACTGCAATACCACTTGTGACCACAGAATTCACAACAGTACCCCCCCCTTGAGGAGGGGTCACCGAACCCTCACCAGAACCCCCAGGCCGACCAGGATGAGCCACATGAAAGGCACGAACAAGATCTGGGGCATGGACATCAGAGGCAAAAACCCAGGAATTATCTTCCTGAGCATAACCCTTCCATTTGACCAGATACTGGAGTTTCCGTCTAGAGACACGAGAATCCAAAATCTTCTCCACAATATACTCCAATTCCCCCTCCACCAAAACAGGGGCAGGAGGCTCCACAGATGGAACCATAGGTGCCACGTATCTCCTCAACAACGACCTATGGAATACATTATGTATGGAAAAGGAGTCTGGGAGGGTCAGACGAAAAGACACCGGATTGAGAATCTCAGAAATCCTATACGGACCAATAAAACGAGGTTTAAATTTAGGAGAGGAAACCTTCATAGGTATATGACGAGAAGATAACCAAACCAGATCCCCAACACGAAGTCGGGGTCCCACACGGCGTCTGCGATTAGTGAAAAGCTGAGCCTTCTCCTGGGACAAGGTCAAATTGTCCACTACCTGAGTCCAGATCTGCTGCAACCTGTCCACCACATAATCCACACCAGGACAGTCCGAAGACTCAACCTGTCCTGAAGAGAAACGAGGATGGAACCCAGAATTGCAGAAAAATGGAGAGACCAAGGTAGCCGAGCTGGCCCGATTATTAAGGGCGAACTCAGCCAACGGCAAAAATGACACCCAATCATCCTGGTCAGCGGAAACAAAACATCTCAGATATGTTTCCAAGGTCTGATTGGTTCGTTCGGTCTGGCCATTAGTCTGAGGATGGAAGGCCGAGGAAAAAGATAGGTCAATGCCCATCCTACCACAAAAGGCTCGCCAGAACCTTGAGACAAACTGGGAACCTCTGTCAGAAACAATATTCTCAGGAATGCCATGCAAACGAACCACATGCTGGAAGAACAAAGGCACCAAATCAGAGGAGGAAGGCAATTTAACCAAGGGCACCAGATGGACCATTTTAGAAAAGCGATCACAGACCACCCAAATGACAGACATCTTTTGAGAAACGGGAAGGTCAGAAATGAAATCCATCGAAATATGTGTCCAAGGCCTCTTCGGGACCGGCAAGGGCAAAAGCAACCCACTGGCACGTGAACAGCAGGGCTTAGCCCTAGCACAAATTCCACAGGACTGCACAAAAGCACGCACATCCCGCGACAGAGACGGCCACCAAAAGGATCTAGCAACCAACTCCCTGGTACCAAAGATTCCTGGATGACCGGCCAGCACCGAACAATGAAGTTCAGAGATAACTTTACTAGTCCACCTATCAGGGACGAACAGTTTCTCGGCCGGACAACGATCAGGACACAATGACTCCTTCCTTGAGGATACTCGCCGGCTCAGATAACCCCGGAGAGTCGGGCACAAAACTCCTAGACAGAGCATCCGCCTTCACATTTTTAGAGCCCGGAAGGTATGAAATCACAAAATCAAAACGAGCAAAAAATAACGACCAACGGGCCTGTCTAGGATTCAAGCGCTTGGCAGACTCAAGATAAGTAAGGTTCTTATGATCAGTCAAAACCACCACGCGATGCTTAGCACCCTCAAGCCAATGACGCCACTCCTCGAATGCCCACTTCATGGCCAGCAACTCTCGGTTGCCCACATCATAATTACGCTCAGCAGCAGAAAATTTCCTGGAAAAGAAAGCACATGGTTTGAACACTGAGCAACCAGAACCTCTCTGTGACAAAACCGCCCCTGCACCAATCTCAGAAGCATCAACCTCGACCTGGAACGGAAGAGAAACATCAGGTTGACACAACACAGGGGCACAGCAAAAACGACGCTTCAACTCCTGAAAAGCTTCCACGGCAGCAGAAGACCAATTAACCAAATCAGCACCCTTCTTGGTCAAATCGGTCAATGGTCTGGCAATGCTAGAAAAATTACAGATGAAGCGACGATAAAAATTAGCAAAGCCCAGGAATTTCTGCAAACTTTTTAGAGATGTCGGCTGAGTCCAATCCTGGATGGCCTGAACCTTAACCGGATCCATCTCGATAGTAGAAGGGGAAAAGATGAACCCCAAAAATGAAACTTTCTGCACACCGAAGAGACACTTTGATCCCTTCACAAACAAGGAATTAGCACGCAGTACCTGGAAAACCATTCTGACTTGCTTTACATGAGACTCCCAATCATCTGAGAAGATCAAAATGTCATCCAAGTAAACAATCAAGAATTTATCCAGATACTCACGAAAAATGTCATGCATAAAAGACTGAAAAACAGATGGAGCATTGGCAAGTCCGAACGGCATCACCAGATACTCAAAATGACCCTCGGGCGTATTAAATGCCGTTTTCCATTCATCTCCCTGCCTGATTCTCACCAGATTATACGCACCACGAAGATCAATCTTAGTAAACCAACTAGCCCCCTTAATCCGAGCAAACAAGTCAGAAATCAATGGCAAGGGATACTGAAACTTAACAGTGATCTTATTAAGAAGGCGGTAATCAATACACGGTCTTAGCGAACCATCCTTCTTGGCTACAAAAAAGAACCCTGCTCCCAATGGTGACGACGATGGGCGAATATGTCCCTTCTCCAGGGACTCCTTCACATAACTGCGCATAGCGGTGTGTTCAGGTACGGACAAATTAAATAAACGACCCTTAGGGAATTTACTACCAGGAATCAAATCGATAGCACAATCACAATTCCTATGCGGAGGAAGGGCATCAGACTTGGACTCTTCAAATACATCCTGAAAGTCCGACAAGAACTCTGGGATGTCAGAAGGAATGGATGACGAAATAGACAAAAATGGAACATCACCATGTACTCCCTGACAACCCCAGCTGGTTACCGACATAGAGTTCCAATCCAATACTGGATTATGGGTTTGTAGCCATGGCAACCCCAACACGACCACATCATGCAAATTATGCAGTACCAAAAAGCGAATAACTTCCTGATGTGCAGGAGCCATGCACATGGTCAGCTGGGCCCAGTACTGAGGCTTATTCTTGGCCAGAGGTGTAGCATCAATTCCTCTCAACGGAATAGGACACCGCAAAGGCTCCAAGAAAAATCCACAACGTTTAGCATAATCCAAATCCATCAGATTCAGGGCAGCGCCTGAATCCACAAACGCCATGACAGAATATGATGACAAAGAGCACATTAAGGTAATGGACAAAAGGAATTTGGACTGTACAGTACCAATAACGGCAGAGCTATCGAACCGCCTAGTGCGTTTAGGACAATTAGAAATAGCATGAGTAGAATCACCACAATAGAAACACAGTCTGTTCAGACGTCTGTGTTCGTGCCGTTCTACTTTAGTCATAGTCCTGTTGCACTGCATAGGCTCAGGCTTACTCTCAGACAATACCGCCAGATGGTGCACAGATTTACGCTCGCGCAAGCGACGACCGATCTGAATGGCCAAGGACATAGACTCATTCAAACCAGCAGGCATAGGAAATCCCACCATTACATCCTTAAGAGCTTCAGAGAGACCCTTTCTGAACAAAGCCGCTAGTGCAGATTCATTCCACAGAGTGAGTACTGACCATTTTCTAAATTTCTGACAATATAGTTCTACATCATCCTGACCCTGGCATAAAGCCAGCAGATTTTTCTCAGCTTGATCCACTGAATTAGGCTCATCGTAAAGCAATCCCAGCGCCTGGAAAAATGCATCAATATTACTCAATGCAGAATCTCCTGGTGCAAGAGAAAACGCCCAGTCCTGTGGGTCGCCGCGCAAAAAAGAAATAATAATCAAAACCTGTTGAATAGGATTACCAGAAGAATGAGGTTTCAAGGCCAAAAATAGCTTACAATTATTTCTGAAGCTCAGGAACTTAGTTCTGTCACCAAAAAACAAATCAGGAATCGGAATTCTTGGTTCTAGCATCGATTTCTGATCAATAGTATCTTGAATCTTTTGTACATTTACAACGAGATTATCCATTGAGGAGCACAGAGCCTGAATATCCATGTCCACAGCTGTGTCCTGAAGCACTCTAATGTCTAGGGGAAAAAAAAGACTGAAGACAGAGCTAAGAAAAAAAAATGATGTCAGGATTTCTTTTTTCCCTCTATTGGAAATCATTGAATTGGCTCCTTGTACTGTTATGGCTGGCAATCAGGCAACACAGCGTGCAGTAATCAGCGCACATACAGAGATCTGGCAAAAACCCAAAACAATAGGACGAGCTCTGAGACGTGGAATCTCTGTAGACTGCAGTACCTGAACTGTCCTCACACAACTGGAAGCAGCAGTGGATTGCGCCTATCACTACCTATGCAACTCGGCACTGCCTGAGGAGCTGACTAGCCTGAAGATAGAAATACAAGCCTGACTTACCTCAGAGAAATACCCCAAAGGAATAGGCAGCCCCCCACATATAATGACTGTTAGCAAGATGAAAAGACAAACGTAGGAATGAAATAGATTCAGCAAAGTGAGGCCCGATATTCTAGACAGAGCGAGGATAGCAAAGAGAACTATGCAGTCTACAAAAAACCCTAAAACGAAAACCACGCAAAGGGGCAAAAAAGACCCACCGTGCCGAACTAACAGCACGGCGGTGCACCCCTTTGCTTCTCAGAGCTTCCAGCAAAAGATAATAACAAGCTGGACAGAAAAAACAGAAAACAAACTAGAAGCACTTATCTAGCAGAGCAGCAGGCCCAAGGAAAGATGCAGTAGCTCAGATCCAACACTGGAACATTGACAAGGAGCAAGGAAGACAGACTCAGGTGGAGCTAAATAGCAAGGCAGCCAACGAGCTCACCAAAACACCTGAGGGAGGACGCCCAGAGACTGCAATACCACTTGTGACCACAGAATTCACAACACAGCTCAGGACAAGTCACATAGTCCAATAGAGAGGTTGAGAATACATGGGCAGCTCAGGAGAAGTCACGTAGTCCAATAGAGAGGTCGAGAATACATGAGCAGCTCAGGAGAAGTCACATAGTCCAATAGAGAGGTTGAGAATACATGGGCAGCTCAGGACAAGTCACATAGTCCAATAGAGAGGTTGAGAATACATGGGCAGCTCAGGACAAGTCACATAGTCCAACAGAGAGGTCGAGAATACATGGGCAGCTCAGGAGAAGTCACATAGTCCAATAGAGAGGTCGAGAATACATGAGCAGCTCAGGAGAAGTCACATAGTCCAATAGAGAGGTTGAGAATACATGGGCAGCTCAGGACAAGTCACATAGTCCAACAGAGAGGTCGAGAATACATGAGCAGCTCAGGAGAAGTCACATAGTCCAATAGAGAGGTTGAGAATACATGGGCAGCTCAGGAGAAGTCACATAGTGCAATAGAGAGGTTGAGAATACATGGGCAGCTCAGGAGAAGTCACATAGTCCAATAGAGAGGTTGAGAATACATGGGCAGCTCAGGAGAAGTCACATAGTCCAATAGAGAGGTCGAGAATACATGAGCAGCTCAGGAGAAGTCACGTAGTCCAATAGAGAGGTCGAGAATACATGAGCAGCTCAGGAGAAGTCACATAGTCCAATAGAGAGGTTGAGAATACATGGGCAGCTCAGGAGAAGTCACGCAGTCCAATAGAGAGGTTGAGAATACATGGGCAGCTCAGGAGAAGTCACATAGTCCAATAGAGGTCGAGAATACATGAGCAGCTCAGGAGAAGTCACATAGTCCAATAGAGAGGTTGAGAATACATGGGCAGCTCAGGAGAAGTCACAGTAGGGTAGAGCATTCCAGAATCCATGGGCAGCTCTGGAAAAGTCACGTCGCCCAGTAGAAAGGTCAGCAATACATGGGCAGCTTAAGAAAAGTAAAAAGAGGTTATAAGAGGGTATAAGAGGGTATAAGGTGGTCAGACAAACCTCTTGGATTTTAGAGTAGCAGAATGTATATGGGTATCACATTAGCTTTTAGGGAAATGATGCCCAATCTGTTGCTCTCCAACCAATAACCCCGCATGACCCGGCAGCTGGGAGGTCAGGCACGGAAAAGCGGAACATGTACAAAGAGCGGTCGTAGCTGCTGTCGCTCTTCACCGCCAACCTAATTACTGTACTTATTCACCTGACTGGTATAGCCGCTCCTGAAATACTCTGTGCTTCCCGCTTCATAACCATCGGAGCAGACCGCAGGGGACTGCATTAAATTATAAAAACATGTTTAACAACTTGGTTGATTTTTTTATTAAAAAATTTGAAGCCCCCACTACAAAAGCTTCTTGGAAAGGAGAACTGTTTTTTGTTTTTCTCACTTCTTCAAAATGTGTTTCCCATGCTGAGAAAGGAAAAATTACGAGCGATTGCATCTAGGCAGCTTTTACTTGTTTTCCTTAAAGGGATTTCATATTTTGCATAGATTTTACAGAAATCTAAAAATTATACCAGGTACAATAAAATCTTTGAAGCGCGAGTTCCCAAGAAAGCTGCATCTGCCGGTGAGACGTCCCCGCGAGAGAACGTAAAACAGCAGAGAAAAAAATGAAGATGCCAGAAATGGAGATATGACGGCGCAGGAGCAGAGCTCCGAGGTTCTGATACATCGCTCCAAACCTGAGATAGGGCAGAGGCCGGGGGCCCAGAAGCGCCGTGCCACCACAGAGGCCCAGACGTGCCACCCCGCCACAGAGGCCCAGACGTGCCACCCCGCCACAGAGGCCCAGACGTGCCACCCCGCCACAGAGGCCCAGACGTGCCACCCCGCCACAGAGGCCCAGACGTGCCACCCCGCCACAGAGGCCCAGACGTGCCACCCCGCCACAGAGGCTCAGACGCGCCACCCCGCCACAGAGGCTCAGACGCGCCACCCCGCCACAGAGGCTCAGACGCGCCACCCCGCCACAGAGGCCCAGACGCGCCACCCCGCCACAGAGGCTCAGACGCGCCACCCCGCCACAGAGGCCCAGACGTGCCACCCCGCCACAGAGGCCCAGACGTGCCACCCCGCCACAGAGGCCCAGAGATGCCGACCCGCCAAGGGCCAGAGATGCCGACCCGCCAAGGGCCAGAGATGCCGACCCGCCAAGGGCCAGACCCATCACTAGTTTCAGCTCAGGGACAAAATTCAGGATTTTGGAGTTGGCTGTTCTAATACAGAGATGTGAGCGGGAAGCAGATGGGTTAAACAGACTTGTACGTATTCCTCACTAGTAATAAATAGATAAATATATCCACCCCCGGATACGACCCAATTTGCATTTAAAACAAGAGGCGCTGCATTCGCAGTCGGCCGCTGCGCAGGATGTTTTATCAACGACCGCATTCAGAAATTAATCTGAAGAAATGTAGTCACAAGTGCAATGAAATTTGCACAAGTAGCAGCGAGAACCATGAATATTCCACCAAGGAATGACGAAGAGGAGGAGGAGGGGGACCCTACAACACATCCCAGTTATAGTAACCCCTCTATCACCTCAATAAAATGTGGAACCAAGAAAAGGTCCAGCAGAAAAGTGATTAAAGGGATCTAAGACGAAGAAAAAAAAAAAAAAGATGTTGTGGCTCTGTTTACATACCAGGACTGCCTCTTTGGCAGTGTTGGTATGACGTAGTAAATGTTATCAAGCTATCATGAAGGTTATGCCAACAACAAGGGCTTGCCCAACTTTGGGGACTATTTTTTTTTTTTACCTGAAATGTACTTAGTTGGGATTGAAACTCATTTTTACAACTGGGTTATGTAACGACGCCGCATTTTATTTTAATTAACCAGACGTCTATTTTCAGTAAGCCCGGAGTCATTGACTGTTAGCTATAAGTTGATTACACATTATATCAGGCCATACAGTTTGTTGACTTGCAAACACTGAAGAATAAACTATAAACAAACAATGTGAGTTGATCTGGTCTCCGTTCTACCCCTATACCTCTGGATGCCAGCTGGCTTGAAGGACAGTTGTCAACTATAAAAATGGGATATATGCATCTCCATAACAGATACCTCCAGACATCCAAGAGATCCAAAGAACCAGAGACTCTTTACAAAACCACAGCTGGGAACACTCTACAAGACAGGAGCCAAGACATCATGGCTCCATCACGAGGGACACAAATCTGACATTCTACATCATGCCAGCTTAGGGGGCCACGGACCCAAGCAGGAAGAGTACAGATCTGCTCCACTGACCATCACTCAAACATGGATATGTTTGGGGTACTCAGGATTTGGACCCACCGGTCACCTGGCTCCATGGAGATGTTTGGAGAAGCTAGGTTGTAACCCTCCGGTCACCTGGCCTTGTACCTCAATGGACTGTCAGCTTCTTAAGCTTGTCGTTACCTCCTCTCTGTGTGCGTGCCACAGGTGGGGTAGTGCCCCTGGAAGCTCCAAAGTCACAGCTGCTCTTACCCCCGGCAAGTCAGCGGAAGGGTGAAACTCTAATTTTGCACCATTTCGGGTACTTTTCTGGTACTGTTCTATGTGTTATTTGCCTGTTTTGTGATTCAATAAAGTATCTCCACACTGTTTTACCCTCACCCTGTGTTGTCCGAGTAGTATTACACCCACGGGGAAAGGAAAGCCCCATGTCTGCACAGGTTATATTAAATATTTTGCTCCATTTGGCTTTTACCGGCTCTTTGTTTCCCTACAGATTCAAATTGATGTTCTACGGTCATAAATCAGCCGAGAGGAGCTCAGAAAAAAAACCAGATAAAGAGTTATAAACTGTGCATTCATTCAATGTGAAAGAGCTCACTGATGGACTCTCCGATAACTCATCCTGCAGCCAGCAATAGACCGTGCAATAGAGGCTGTAGAAGGCCAATATTGCAGAATTTTTAATGAAACCCAATTGCAAAAATCATTTTTATCCCCAAATATATGCATTTAAGTAAAAAAGAAAAATAATTGTCCTCAAAAGGCGAACAACTTCGTGATCAGTGGGTGAATGACTTCTGAGACCTTGGCTGATCTGGAAAAAGAAGGGGCCCATAGCAATGATATCAGGTCAATTTCTGCGGGCGTATCGACGCAAGTGTGACAACGTGCCTGTGATTTGTCATTGTAGAGTCCAATCCCTAGAAATTTTTAAAGTGACGTCTACATATTTGACCTGCAGGAACATTTTTATTATTTTATAGGTGCCTTTCACTATATCCAATATTTTGCAGATTGCAAGGGTCCTTGCACTGTGATTGGCTGCCCGTAGGAACGGATGATAAAAAGGGGTGCACTCACTAGATTTCCATGTGACAGAGAAAACAGCCCTATAAAGCGTTACGTGGCTGACGGGAAGTGGTGTAGATCAGAAAGCTACTTCCTGCGCTAAAATTTGCAGGAGAAATGGCCATGACTGTACTGTCATTCTTCTCGACACCCCATATGCTCGATGTACAAGCGTGCAGGGGTTCTTAATGGGGGGTGGGTGAGCCACTGCCAGACACCTCTGCCGGCCACAATCTGCCTACAGAAGAAATGAGTGGTCATGACGTAACCCACCATTCCGATCCCATCCACACTAGATAAGGCCGTCATTTCCAACTTGCCTTTACTCGGGTATGCTCGGCTCAGCAGAGGGTGCATGTACTCAATTTTGGAAGTGGAGAGTAAATCTCCATTTGATACAGCTGCCGACGGCTTACCCCCAAGGAGAATAAAAGGATGGAGTGAAAATTGAAAATTAAGCTACATCTTCCAGACATCTGACATGTGAGGTTTAGGAGGCACCCCGATACACTTTTGACAGCCATCTTCTCTTATGGGTACGGGAAATTTCCGGAGTCAAACACTTTAGACAGCGGCGGGTCAAACAAGTGTTCCGCCTGTGGCTATTACTGGTGTCCCCAATGGGGCGAGGGGAGTAATTTCTTGCCAGACAAGACCCCTCTGAGCAAATTTGCCGTCAGGAGGCCCCTCAAACGTGGTTGATCCGTCCAAATCGTTGGGTTCAGTTGACACTCATCCAATGTGTGTGGCCGCCTTATGTCCCAAAATTCACAACTCGTGCACAATCTTCTCGCCGCCCTCAGAAATCTGGCAGCGTTTTATCGCCCCGCGTTCTCTCTCCGCCGCCTAATCCAAATTCTTCTACTTTTTACGGAAATTCATCCTGTGCTTTGGAGGGATGAGCCCCAGCTGTTCCCGCTCCCTTCTCATCTGCAGACTTCGCCGCGCTTTGTACAATTAATTACTCGCTTTGGTTGGGGAGCAAATTACAAGCGACAGCGCTGCCGCCCGTGGCTTGTGCCTCCCTCGATAAGAGCCCGTCTCCATATTCCCCATCCTACCCCCCTAAAACAAATAGACAAGCGCCACTGTTATCACCGAAACGCAGGAGACGACGCGGCACAATTCTCATTAGATTTCACTCTATTGAAAGCCCACAGCCCCGTCAGCTGCCGAATCTTCATAATCCCACACTCCAAAGCTGCTATTTTTATTCTCGAATCGCTTGCTGGTAATTACACTCTTTACAGCGCGGGAACTCCCCTCAGAGAGCTGCGACCTCACCGTCCCCCCAGCAAATAAAAATAGAAAAGAAAAAAATTGCTAATCATTTCATTTATAATACAAGAATGGCTCCCTCCACCACAGAGACCTCAAAATAATCCACAATTTCCAGAGCCATGATCCAAAATCATGTCAATATGCTATGCCCGGAACCTCACGACTTGTGACCCCCATTGCGGTCTTAGGGTGGTTTCACATTTGCGTTTTTTTTTTTTTTGCGTTTTTGCAGCAAAAAACGCAAAAAAAGCATGCTTCCCCCCCCCCCTATATTTAACATTAAAAACGCATGCTTTTTTTGTATGCGTTTTGACACGTTTTTGCAACGCATGCGTTTTTTTTCTGCATGCGTTGTGTTGCAGAAATGCAACATGTAGTATTTTTAGCGGCGTTTTTTTTTGCCGCGAAAAAACGCATGTGTTTTTTTGCGGCAAAAAAATGCATTGCTGTCTATGTAATCGCATGCGTTTTTAACCACATGCGTTTGCATGCGTTAAAAACGCATGCGTTTAAAAAAAAAAACAAAAAAAAAAACATTAAAACACACTGATAAACCACCCCACACCATGAAATTGATAAAGGGATCCTACCCCTACTCCTAATCCCTTTAAGGGTAGGGTTAGGGTTAGGATACCTTTAGGTTTAGGGGTAGGGTTAGGATCCCTTTAGGGTTAGGGGTAGGGTTAGGATCCCTTTAGGGTTAGGGATAGGGTTAGGATCCCTTTAGGGTTAGGGTTAGGATCCCTTTAGGGTTAGGGATAGGGTTAGGATCCCTTTAGGGTTAGGGTTAGGATCCCTACCCCTAACCCTAGCTCTTTCTGTTTATAGTGGGTTTTTTACTTTATTTTAATGATTGGCAGCTGTCACACATTTATCTGCATGCGTTTAAAAAACGCAAACGCATGAAAAAACACATGTAAACGCGTCAAAACGCCGCGTTTTTTTCACCACATGCAAAAACGCATGCGTCAAAAAAACGCAGCGTTTGCACGCGTTTACATGCGTTTTTTCACCATGCGTTTTTTTTTTTTTTTTTTTTAAATGCATGTGTTTTGAAACGCAAGTGTGAAACCAGCCTTACACATGTTTGCACTATATGGTGTGAGAAATATATTTACTTTGCAGTGTATAAGGGGTGTCAGTACTGTACGACCGTTATTTGGGCACTACTTCATGTGATACCACCACCTAGGCTTTGTAGGCCTCATTTTGTAAAACCATCTACAAAGAAACTCTGCTTGTTGCCCCTAGCGACCAATCAGAACTCGAGTTTTATTTTTTAAAAGGCTCTGCTAAAATGAAAGCTGCGCTGTGATTGGTTGCTATGGGCCACAAAGACGGTATTTCTGGGAGACAATTTTGATTAAAAAAAATGCAGGAATGAACGACCCAGGAACCATTCACACCAGTATATTCTGACACCTCAGTCTATGAATCTATACGCATACTTGCATCTTGTTGCTTATCTATAATACAGAGTTTTGTGGGGGTCAATGTTTTGATCTTTTAGCTTACGTTTGGGGAAAAAGGTCTAATTACAGCAGTGGCATAGCGCGAGTTGCCAGGGAAAGGCAATTACTGTGCCCCTAACTGTAAAAATGCCATAGAAAGCAATAGAAACCCATAAAAAGCAATGAGTAACTGCAAAACCTCCGCAAAAAAACACAGGTTATCAGGTTTTGTTGCAGAAAACTCAGGAAGTTGCATAATTATTATTATTTTTTTTTTTGGGGGGGGGGGTGGTAGGGGGGCACTAAGCTTTGCCAGCATGCACCAGCGGCAAAAGGACCTGAAAAGAAAAAAAAAAAAAAAGGCCAAAAATTAAAAAAAAAAAACTGCTTTTAGTAAGCAGCTTCTTTACTGCCAAGAAAGCAAATTTTGCCTCCAAAATGTAAAAAACCTCAGCAAAAAACGCAACATGTGAACATAGCCTAAAGGATTAGAAAAACATTTCCACTTTATTAAAAAAAAAAAAAAATAGCACCACCGTAGCCCACAGGTTGTGTCCAGTATTGCAGCCGAGCTTCATTAAAGGTGACCAAGTGTAAGCTGCAATATCGGACATAGCCTGGCGAGTAAAAAAAAAAAGGGGGCGAAAGAATTAATCAAATTAATGTGCGTTCATGTAAATTGATGAGGGGGGAACATGACTTGTGCAATGGTCTTGCTAGAGGATTGATGGCACTTAATGGGCACAGCTGGCAGGGAGAGATGTTACAGAAGGGTTAATGCAGCTGGAATAGTAGGAATCTGGCGAATGATTCGCAGAGCGAGCTGCATATTCCGCTGCGCCGCAGCCTTCAAAGCTCCTTAGCGCTTAAAACTCTTCTAAGAGGCTTCCCAGCTCACAGAGCACATTAAGTATGAATGGCAGCAGATTGCACAAGAGCGAGCAAGGCGGCGGTGGCAGCCATAACTACGCTGCACCGCATCACACTCCTCTGCAGGGATGCCTCTACAGAGGGACGCATCAGAGGTCAGATCAACAATGCGCAAATGAACATAGAATACGCTCCTCTGCCCTCAAATATGGTGGCACCTGACATATACTTATGTAGTGTGCCATTCTATATTACAGAGCTTTAGAAGTACATTTTATATTAATTTGAAGGGACCTTACGTTACGGCCTTTGGTCGCCTGTTCCAAATGACTGTTAGCGATTCTAGGGTTCTATTCATGCATAAGGAGGATCAGGATGAATGGTACCATGTCGGTTTTGATAAAAATTAAAAAAAAAAGACCCAAATTGATTTGGGGGCTGGCCAGGGTACTAAAGGATGGGACCCAGTCAAGCCTGCCACTGAAAAATGTATCCTATTTTTTGCCTATTGTCTTGTAAAAATGGGACCGTAATGGGGGCTGCACATATACCAATGGGCTCAAAAGTGGTAGTTTCTGGGATGTGGATACAAACGTTGAGAGGACATCACATAACTTAAGGAATGTCAACATGGGGCTTTTCATTCACTTCTCCCAGGATCACCCCAAAACAACCAGAAATGGAGTAAATCATCCAATATGGGGTGCGGTTTCACCCATCTTCTGGTCCAGACATTACAGGTTTCTGTCCCACTCTCTAGTCATCTATATAATATACACACCAACACATACATATAGAAATGAGGGACCACGAGTGATTTGTGGCCCCCGAAATTATATCCCACTTTACTTTAGCAAAACCCTCCCGGTTGTTTCCTTTCGTTCTCTGTAATGTGAAGCGTTGAGATTGCTCCTCCGGTTACACACGGTTTGCCCTCTCCCTGTAACCCAAGTTGTACTTCATGGCCGGGCTGTGATCATGTTACGTCTTCATCGCTCCCCTGTGTCAAGAAGCTCGCCACAGGTCTCCATTTAGTAAATGACCTTGCAGCAGAGATTAAGATGACAATGCTCATGATTAAAGACTTGTCTGCATGCCGCCATCACAAACCTTTCACCACAAGCCATAACCAGAATATAAACAGAAAGTTTGTATATGTAGCAGAGTTTTTACCGCAACTAAAGTTGAATGAATGACGGACAAACTCTCTCATCCTGTATTATATCCACCAACAGCTGCACTCACTATTCTGCTAGAGCAGTAACTGTGCGTATACATTACATTACTGATCCTGAGTTACATCCTGTATTATACCCCAGAGCTGCACTCACTATTCTGCTGGTGCAGTCACTGTGTACATACATTACATTACTGATCCTGAGTTACATCCTGTATTATACTCCAGTGCTGCACTCACTATTCTGCTGGTGCAGTCACTGTGTACATACATTACTGATCCGGAGTTACATCTTGTATTATACCCCAGAGCTGCACTCACTATTCTGATGGTGCAGTAACTGTGCGCATACACTACATTACTGATCCTGAGTTACATCCTGTATTATACTCCAGAGCTGCACTCACTATTCTGATGGTGCAGTCACTGTGTACATACATTACATTACTGATCCTGAGTTACATCCTGTATCATACTCCAGAGCTGCACTCACTATTCTGCTCGTGCAGTCACTGTGTACATACATTACATTACTGATCCTGAGTTACATCCTGTATTATACTCCAGAGCTGCACTCACTATTCTGATGGTGCAGTAACTGTGCGCATACACTACATTACTGATCCCAAGTTACATCCTGTATTATACTCCAGAGCTGCACTCACTATTCTGATGGTGCAGTCACTGTGTACATACATTACATTACTGATCCTGAGTTACATCCTGTATTATACTCCAGAGCTGCACTCACTATTCTGATGGTGCAGTCACTGTGTACATACATTACTGATCCTGAGTTACATCCTGCATTATACCCCAGAGCTGCACTCACTATTCTGCTGGTGCAGTCACTGTGTACATACATTACATTACTGATCCTGAGTTACATCCTGCATTATACCCCAGAGCTGCACTCACTATTCTGCTGGTGCAGTCACTTGTGTACATACATTACATTACTGATCCTGAGTTACATCCTGTATTATACCCCAGAGCTGCACTCACTATTCTGCTGGTGCAGTCACTGTGTACATACATTACATTACTGATCCTGAGTTACTTCCTGTATTATACTCCAGAGCTGCACTCACTATTCTGCTGGTGCAGTCACTTGTGTACATACATTACTGATCCTGAGTTACATCCTGTATTATACTCCAGAGCTGCGGTTCATTCTTGCTTACGGACATTGGCTCCGGGGTCTTCTGCAATTAGAGGTTACAGGACTTGAGATCCAATCTGCAGACCATTATCTATCTGCTAATCGTGCTACGACTCCCTCTTGTAAACCTGCAGCTCCCATCACACCCCGACAGCCTGAAGATGTAATGGCATGCTGAAGATTATAGTTTTGCAACAGGTGGAAAAACCCTCAAATATCAAACCTCAGCCAGTAGAGGGAGCAATTGAGAAATCAGCAGAAAATACCATGATATTAAAAGTGGATCTGTCGCCAGATGTCACAATACAATCTATACACATCATTAAATAGGTCTCACTTCCCTCGGTGATCCATTTTGATAGTTTATCCATGTAATTATCATTTTAGGAGCCGAAACACACATATACAAACTGTAGTTCCTGAATCCTACCAAAAGAGGGCAGCAGATGCGGCCTCACATCTATAGGGAAGATGGGGAGGATTCTGCACAATGCTGAGATGTTCAGCTGTGTCTCAGTATTGTTGGGCCCCGAGGTCATCACCGTCTACAAGACTCAATTTAAGACACTTCATCAGTTTACAAGTCAGTCGATAGAGACACAGAACATATGTAGAATGGCTGCAGGCGGCTGAGCCAAAAATAAAGGGAATGGGAAAACATAATCCAAACAGTGCTTAGGACTGCAAACATCACAATTTGCCAAACGCCCCACCAATAATCACAACTTCCCAGACTCCCACCAATAAAAACAGCTTACCAGACCCCCTAACAATTACAGCTTACTAGACCCCCCCAATAATCACAGCTTACCAGACCACCCCCAATAATCACAACTTCCCAGACCCCTCCAGACAACTTCCCAGACTCCCACCAATAAACACTGCTTACCAGACCCCCTAACAATTACAGCCTACTAGACCCCCCAATAATCACAGCTTACCAGCCCACCCCAATAATCACAACTTCCCAGACTCCCACCAATAATCACAGCTTACCAGCCCACCCCGAATAATCACAACTTCCCAGACTTCTGCCAATAATCACAGCTTACCAGACCCCCCAATAATCACAGCTTACCAGCCCCACATCTCACCCCAATGATCAGTTTAGCAGACCCCCGTCCCCCATCCACATGATTATCATCCAGAGCTGTATGTTCATATTAACAAAGGCTTAATACCTGGGGGTGCACAAACTTTTGAGAATAAATATGGCCAAATACGAGAATGAACTTAGTTGGTGGGATTAGACATTCCTGATGACCTTGGATCCGCCGCATGCAGTCCATGCACGGTCAATGTGCTGTAATGTGTTTTTCATGCGTTGCTCATTCTATCTTGAATAATGATCATGTTAATGTTAATAATATACTTAAAGGGGTTGCACATGATCAAAAAAAATATGGCTGCTTGCATTCAAACATAGCACCACATCCTTTGATCAGGTTTTGTGTGGTTTTGCATCTTAGCCATATGTAATGCACAATGACCCATGGTCGGGTGATTATGGAAGCGAATAGCTGTTATTTTATCATCCCTTTAAAGTTAGAAAGTAGGAATCTATTTAATTAGACAGACCACTTTATATTACACCGTATACAAGATGCCCCAATAATAGACGAGTACATCCTCCCCCTGAAATAGAGATTATAATGAGTCCTATACACACCCAGATCATCAGGAACCCTAAGACAAGCTGCTCCCCGATCAACAATTTCCTGCCAAAAACCATATTCTCACCTTTGAAACGTGTTCTGTGAATTTAGGTAATGCCATCTTCTTGGAAAGGCCCAGCAACGAAAACGGGATGGTAGGATATCCTACTCCTAGGACCTCCAGCAATCAGCTATTGCCTCCTAGTGAACTAGTGATCAGTTTCCCTGCAGCACCTCCGCAGGTGAAGTGA
Organism: Ranitomeya imitator; assembly: GCF_032444005.1. Lineage (NCBI taxonomy): Eukaryota > Metazoa > Chordata > Amphibia > Anura > Dendrobatidae > Ranitomeya > Ranitomeya imitator. The sequence continues at coordinate 206,112,323 of NC_091288.1, forward strand.
GGTATTACACAACTGAAATCAATAGACTCTATTTAATGGGTAAATATCCCAAAAAGTGCCAAATAGTGTGAAATTTTGGGACTGAAATTGCAAACCTTTCATTAGTCAGTGGCCTTACTACAATGATGGGCCCACAGTTATGGAAAAATTATCTGCATAGGCCATAAATGTATAATATGGGGGTGGGGTGATATCAGTCCGTCCTCTTTTACTTACTACCCTGTACTTTGGTTAACACTTCATGCTCCGATTAAAATTCCTGTTAGGGCACCATATATATGGCGTAATAAAAAGGAGACCATCAGATGACAGATTTGCTCATATTACCGTAAAGGATTCCCTTTGAAAAAAGTCCCATGACCACAATCAATAAAAAAACATTAGGATCCACACTTCATTGTTCCTTGTTGTCTGCCCATAATCACATCAAACTCCCGCAAACTGGTCATGTGACCCTTCAGATGACAAAGGAAGTCTTCTAGGTAATTAAAAACTCAAGATAAAACAGATAGCCTTTTGCAGGATCTGCGGGGGCGGAGCACAGTGTAGACACTGGTTGTGCCAGGCTCCGCCCCTGAGGTTCTGCTCTATTTTGTTTAGATAATTCCTTTAGGTTATACTTGTGAGAAGCTGCTCGTTTATGTAAAGTAGATAGGAACTGGTGAAAATATTGCATGACTAGATGACAACAGTGTCTGAGGCGTACTGCAAGGCTTCCAGTGACAATGCAGATATGTACCATGCACCTGAAAGAACCATCATTAGACAGTCATGCAGCAGCAGAGAAATCTCACGTGTCCGTCGCTCCACTGACCTTGCAAGCCTAATAAGAATGTAAGTATATATCACAATGGTAAAATATGCAAAGTACAAGGTGATCAGTTTCCATCCACTACCGGGCTGGCTCCGCTCTAATCCCATTACCACCATAGGCATACAGGGATTTTCTTTGGAATTACCTCGGCTGCTTGCATCTGGTGCACTGCTGAGGAGCATAATGCAGTCATTCCAATATCGTTATATTGCCTGCATGTGATTTATCCCCAAGCTTACCGCCATGCTGGATTTTATACATAAGGCCTGTCCACAATGTCATACGTAATACACGAGAACAGGTATAAGAACGACTTTCATGCATCTCAATCATAGACGCCTCCTTCCAATATGTCCCATGAGGGCATAATTGAGATGTTCTACACTTTTGACCTTACTCTTCGAGTCAGATCGTAAAGCGACTCATAAGAAGCAGCACTTGCTTTTAGGGACCCAAAGACGTTCATGCATTTCTCTGCTCGTTATACATTTAAAAAAACCTGTTAAAAAAAAAAGGAGTTATATACCTAGTTAAAATCCTCAAGCTGTTCCGATTCCGTCGCTCTTTTCGGTTTTTCTCTACGTCGCTCCATTGCGAAGATATTCACATTTGTTGCTTTTAGAGAGCAGTGTGTGAAGTCTCTGCTCATAATACACTGGGCATTTCAGCAGGGCGTGTTCTTTGAACCCTCCCCCCCAAGGCACGGTTACCAATCACAGCTTGGCAGCTGATCCACTACTCAGACGCTGCCCTGCTGTGATTGCTAGAGTTTAGGAAGAAAGGGTGAAAGTGTACGCCCCCAGAGACGACTCTGAAGAAACACTCTGTTGGCCAGCCTACAGAAATTTCACATACAGAATTCCAAAAGCAACACATGTGAATATCTCTGCAATGGATCGACGCAGCGTAAAACGGAAAAAAAGCGGTAGAATCAGGGGAATTCAGGGATTGTTTTTTTTTTATTTTTACAAGGTATTTAAATTTAATTTTATCTGAGCAAGTGACAGGTCTTTTTTTACATGTATCTCTTGTTATACTTCATTCTACCAGCAGTGGCCACTATAGGCAATAAAAGTTGATCGGTGGAGAATAGAGAAGCTGGTCTCACAGCGATCAGTTGACTAATATTGTTAAAGAGGTTACCTTCGTGAGACAACGCTTTAAATAGAAATCACTACTTTAGACAAAAAAAAAAAAAAAAAGTAAATCAATATATTTGGGGTAATCACCATACTCTATAAATTACACTATGCATATTTTACAACTATACAAACATTCCAGGGACTTTAATATAAATGATCAATAGATCGGCACTCACACTGATCAACCGATTGATGGTGCTGAGGTGTACGAGGAGGGGGACAGCGCCATACACTGTGTAGTGGCAGTAAAGGGTACTGCATGCGCTTTAAATAAGCTGATCAGTTGCGGTGCCCCAAAGATAAGGAATTATGCCATAGGAGGGCAGATTTTTGGAGATGGAGATAATCTTTAATGACATAAATAGAAAATGGACTGTGTGGCCCTTTAGCAAAAAGAACCGCCAGACATCTAGCAAGTTTCATGCAAAGCGGAGATTATTTTACGATCTCAAAAAGCCCCTTCCGACTGTTCAGAGACCGTCCATCAATCATCTCGTGGCTGCAGTTGTGCAATGTGCAATTTTCAGGCTTAATATAGAAATGTAATCATTACTGTGTAAGCATATGCTGGAGCGTCTGTCTATCAGGATGTTTTCCATCGCGCTGACGACTCGCACTTTGGAATCGGTTCAATTTGGACTATTTTCATGCAACACTCTCGAGTAGTACAATGATCCCATTGAGGAGCGCTCCCTGGCACCATCATTCGGTATTAAAAAAAAACAAAAAAAAACAACATCCCATAATCCAGAACATCTGATAATCTGGCAATGGGTTGCTATTGTTGGCCAAAATTTGGACTGATTTTACTCACATCAGATGCGGGTCCCTTGTCGGCACCGGGACAGGAGAACGTGACGAATTCATGGCAGCGTTTGTGCACCACAAAGCAGCAAACTGGAAAAGAAGAGAGAAAAGTTTGTAAGTTCATCCTGCAGGATTTCAGTCGCAGCACAGCAGCGTGGCCCAATTATAGGGGATTCCCTAGAGCAGGGGTCCCCAACTCCAGTCCTCAAGGCCCACCAACAGGTCATGTTTTCAGGATTTCCTTAGTATTGCCCAGGTGATAATTGCATTACCTGTGCAAAACAAAGGAAAACCTGAAAGCATGATCTGTTGGTGGGCCTTGAGGACTGGAGTTGGGGAACTCTGCCCTAGAGCAGTGTTCCCCAACTCCGGTCCTCAAGAGCCACCAACAGGTCATGTTTTCAGGATTTCCTTAGAATTGCACAGGTGATAATTGCATCACATGGACAGGCAAGCATTCAATGACCTGTGCAATACTAAGGAAATCCTGAAAACATGACCTGTTGGTGGCTCTTGAGGACCGGACTTGGGGAACACTGCCCTAGCGGGTCCCAATCAATGAACCTCATCTTTTAGCTTAGAGAAGTTATAAAGAGCACCTTTTGCCCTGGAGGACACAACTTGGTTGATTTTAATGAGAACGGTGTAATACTTATTTTGTCCTGCGGTGGTGCTGCAGGGAAACTGAAAGCTTTCCTGCTGAGCGACAGATCGCAGGGGGAGGGATCCAAGAAGCAGGATTCCATCCAATCCATCACAGGCACTATAGCTAATACACTGCCCCTTTAAATAGGATTTTTTTTTCTCATCCAGAGAAAATAAGCCAAAAACAAAGTTCCTTAAAGCCACAAAGAGATGAAAACAAAAGTTTATACTGTCTTATTAATGCACACAAACCTTTTCAGGAATAGCGGCTTTGAAGAGAAGGCTAGCCGGGGACAGACAATAGAGGTATGCCCACGGCGGGGAGTGCCACCCTTTATTAGCCGCACGCCCTCTGCTCTTCACCCCTGCTCACTGCCCGAATTCATTACCATTTTGTTGATTTTTTTCAGCCTGACTGGCACAGAATGGGCCCCTTAGAAGTTGCCGGCCCCCCGCTCCGTCTTACGTTACTACTTTTCCTTGCAACCCTTTGAGGTTCCATTTCAGACTTAATAATTGAAGACAACATTAAATATAGATCGGCCCGTCACCTCCCGGCCTCTTGTGGGCACCTAGCACGGTCCTCAGCCACGCCGCCGCATCCCGAGCTGCATGGGGAGATTAATAATTGCATCCTGACAGGAGGCTACAGCTTTATCACACGCCGCTGGCACTGGCAGCCTGCAATGGTGGGAAGAGCGCTTCGGGGATTTTATTTGGGGGGGGGGGGGGGTTAAGCGGCATTAATCGTCCGTCTGGCAATGCCAAATATTAGCACAGCGAGATACAAGCAAACAAATATAGAACAATTATAAGCCTCAAGGTTCTCTGTTGACCTCCAGTACAGCTTTTCTGGAGCCCTGAAACTCAAAATTGACCTAATGGTGCCGTCGTATTGACAACATAGTAAAAATCACAATTGGGCTCACTCCTCTCAAATTAATCCAAACACCTTATTAAACGCCAACCCATACCCCAGGGCAGAGACGAGGGACGCCTGCTTAGCAGGGACGAACTTTGAAAAAAAAAATTGCTGAATGTCTGCGGCCACCCGGTACCTTCCTCTGGCCGCAGGCATTCAGCAAAGTAACGGCCGGCGAGCAGGCACGGAGGTGAGCGCCGTCAGTCACTCCTCTCTGACTCCATCCCTAATCTGCCATTCCTCAGGTCCTCTTTAGCTCCGGAATCGTCGGCGTAGCAGTGACTAATGGGAAAAGCGTTATATTATGGCAACTCTTCAATTATATACGGTATATTTGTTTTCTCATATCAGTATCTTAATTAAAAATAAAATAAAAACAAAAATTTAAATGTTTCACACAGGCCACTGAGGCTTTTTCAAGAATCCTTTTTCAGGAAATGCACAAATAAATTATCCACAACGGACGGCTCCCAACTATCTTTAGATTTCAAAGCAACTAATGAGCGTGTGCAAAAGGTCATTGTGAAGGTCAGCTTTTGTGACTGCTGGCTCCTGTGTCATCTATTGTGTATAGATGTGATATCAGTTATTGTAATCCTTCCTCTGATGATAATGAGAGCGCTGAAAACTGTTCCTGAAATCACACGAAATAGGAGACTAAAAAAGCCCCAGTGGCCAGTGTGAAGATTGCAAGATTAAGGATTGGGGTTTTTTTTGTTTTTAACAAAGATTATGATAGTTCATCCCCAACACGTTTTGAAGTTAAACCAACTTCATCAGAAGAACTAAAAAAAATTTTTAATCTGTGTCTGGCGAAACGTGTTTAGGATAAATGGTATGGTACAATCTACCATTACATCCTCCGGATTTGTTATTTTTATTTTTTAATTTAACTTGCAAGCGCAGACTACTACTCCTATCATCCAACCAGGAGGAGGGAAAAAAAAAAGAAAAAAGATTTCACTGTTAAAGGTATATTACAAAGTTGCTTATTTTCATGTGTATGTACAATTAATTTTTATTTTATAAAATCAGAAGGACGGTTACTCTAAGAAAAGAGCCAGATCGAATGCCGGAATACAAGAGGACTAAATGATAAAAAAAAATAAAAAAATCAAATCAAATATAGTTTTTTTATTATTATTATTTACATAATCCAGTCCATATTAGATTACGGATGATCATGCATGTAGACAATTGTTAGTCCCCACCATAATCATCCAAGATCATCAACAATGGCGTGATCGTACCCATTTGATTAAAGTATAAAAATGAACATAACCCAAGAGAATAAATTTTGCGCCCCTTTAAAATATTCTGCATTATAACCTCTAGTTGAAAAGCAGGGGCTCCTTGGGGGCCTCACATGCATTCAACGACAACCCTGGATGATATAACGAGAAGAAAAGGGAAAATGTCAGACACAAGGGCAGTGGTAGTGACATGGAGACATCCTCGGGGTATTCTACAAGCACAGATGAGCGCCAGCACCGGGTCGGGCCGAGAGGGGCCCGGCGTTCTCGCAGCCTTGCTGGGCATTTGTATTCCTTCTGCACAGATGTTCACCAGTGTTACATTTGTCTGACTTTTACCATTCCAGTCACAGCGTTGTCCCAATTCCCAGAATTTTTCTTTTTCTTTTTTTTTTTAAGCGCTGAATGTGACCTGGCTAAACAAAAACAACAAAAAGGAACTAAACCAACAATAAAAAACACACAAATTAAGAATTGAGTAGAAAGATTATTAAGTCGATTTGCGCTGCCCGGGTCCAGTATCCAGTCTCGGCTATCCCACCCTGGCAGTCGCTTTCACTCCCGTGCCCAGCATCCTCAGTCCTTTGGCGCCCCGTCATGTAATGGCACCGCAGAGCTTAGTCCTTGAGCAACAAATATGCTGGCGACGCTGAGGATGGCGGGTGCAGAAGTCACGCAGGACCTGGGCATCGCAGATCGATTTGCTCATTTCTAACTTATTTACATTGGCTGCTGGCACCTACATGTATGAAATGTGGGAGAGATGTGATCACATAAAGGGGAAGTGCAAGGATACAACAGGGGGTCCACCGTGACTACCGCAGCCAACCATGGGCATTGCCCAAACATGCGTTTTATTCAGTGCTCAAAATATAGACACCCAAGTGACTCACGCCACACAGATCTCAACACCGATTACACAGAGAGCTGGGCAGCAGAATTGGTTAAGACCTATGCCGATCACATGGCTGGACTCTATTTAAAGATGACCCATCGCCTGATCAAAAGTGAAGTTTTCACTTTTTTATATTCCGACTACCACCCTGAATATTCTACTTTTCGTTTTTTTTGTGCGTTTTTTTTAAATCCGCCATACGGTTCCATAGATACAAGCCTTTTTTATTTAGCACCAATTTGACAGGATCCTCTAGGGCGTGTCTTTACCTGCTCTGCATAATTACCCATTAAGCCACACCCCGTTTTAAAAACCAGGGGGTAAAAAGGTCTATATCTCTGCAACCATATGGCGGATTTAAAAAAAAAATAATAATAAAAAACTAAGAACTCAAGGGAACGATGGGAATGAAATAAGTGAGAAGATTGGAACGTTTTGACCGACTGATAGTTCCCCTTAAAACAAATGTATCTACTACATATAAATGCATGTCCTATGCCATCAAGTGGCATCAAAGGTTATCCACCAATGGCTTATCCCCTCGCTCTATCGAAAAACACTTCCAAGCACCCACGGTATATTTTTTGGCAAGAGCAAAGAGAAAGCCGTCAGGTCAGAGTTGGCACAAAAACGACCACAGCTTTTCGGGAACTTTCTGCGTGTCGCCGAGAAGGTATGGCAGGTGCGGCGGAGGGGTGGCACAAACATTTGTGCGTTTTATGTGTTTACTGTGATCCTACTGGAAATGACAGAGCAGAAGGCAATCCTCCCCGGATAATTGGAACCAGAACGGCAGCCCCGGCACATGGACAATTCTCCGCTCCCTTCATTTACTGCAGACCTGGAATAAACCTGATCGAAATTCAAGAGGCAGCCTTGAACTCCGCGTAATGCGGATACACGGGGGACGTGTACAAAGCGCCGCTACCAATTACGGAGAAGCCGGGCCACGCTGCTGCATATCTGGTTGCCCAATTAGTTAATTTGTAATTCCCATTATTATTATTTGGATAATAAACCTATTAGACACACACCGGGGGGATGCAAACCGCTAGGCACCCACAGGAGATGACAACGTGGTGGCACAAGAGACCAGTATTTTGCGGGAAAAAAAAAAAAAGAAATAGCCAATTTGTTTGACGTTCCAGGTGGCCAACTGGTTTAACTGCCTAGACGATGATAAAGAAATGTGTAAGAGTCAAAGCTCTGATAGTCATATAATAAAGAATCCCAGAGTCGTCCTCTTCCATCAAACGCCTAAGCGTTACCCCTAGTTTTCCGCAGAGGATTTGCAACACAAAGATAAGCGCCTTTGTAACTGATAAGAGGCAATAAATGTCTGTCCGCGGAAAGGATGAGCATGTTTCCTTGTAATGATGTACATCTAAGTCACATGTTCAGGGTCAGGAGCTAAGCCACTTAGACACTTGGTTGGTGCCAACAAGGAAATACAACTTACGCCTGCCGGCAACAGCCGGGATTGGCGATGACTCAGATCCCAACAGTTAAACCCTTAGGTGTGGTGGTCTTCAAAAACTAAGGCATCTAAGCAGTTAGACCTCCTCTCTGTTCCATCATCGGTCCTTCACGTAATTTCAAGGTGCTGATGGGCTGTCAAGGAAGCCAAGGACTTGATGAAGTTCTTAGTATGCCATAATGGGCTAAGTAGTACACCGACAGATCAATACACTGTGCTCTCTTCTCTGATTAATGGAGGGTTCTTCTAATAAAACAGAATTAATTCCACAAGGGCAAGAGGATTTTACGTTTTAGCAAAGTGAAGAAATTCACGATGAGCGGACTTCAACTCTCGAGACCCCACCATTCCAGGAAATAAAAAAGGAGACACGCCGTTGGTGTATAGCTGGGGTCTATTTATCGATTTTTCTAATATGTAGGGAACTCAAACTTAGTTGGTTTCAAGATCAATGTTGGTTCTAGAGGTAAGGTCACCCACCTCTAAAAGGTAAAATCGAGCCACATTTGCCCTGGTGTTAGCCATAAAAGCATCATGAATGATAAAGAGCATGGTCTTGGTTGCACTGCACACCAATTTGGCACCAGAACTGGAATTTAGGCCTTCGGGAATCAGTTTTTCAGACAAGAAGCGGCCATAGAGCAGTAGGGTACACCACCATTGGCCTCCAGATAGTTGGCTTTGTTTTCACTGAAGGCTTTATCACCCTGTGGGTTTACAAGATGCCAACAGAATCCTACATGTCTGAAACCAAGGTGCTAAGCTTGAGAAAGTAGGAATAATGGTTTGGGTGGTACGGTTATTAATTGGACTGGGGCTAGGACCCTTCACTCCAGAAAGGTCACCTTTGAGAATGTTCTTTACTACTCCGTTGAGTGGTGGACCACCAGTAGGGCTGCGAAGTACAAGGGTCATCACCCAACTAAAGGGGATGATTGAAAATAGATGGGTGCAATGTGAGTAAATTTCCCAGTCACCACATTTCCCTTCTTGTTTAGAGACTTAATGGCGAACGACGGTAGGTGAGAAGGAGCAGGCGACGGGGGGTAATGGACAGCTCGTATTTGACGCAGGAACGCTTGAGAGGTTTTCTCTTGTGCAGTGTCATCACTAAGTGCTTCTGTCAGAGAATAATCTGCTCGTCTTCAGCTTTATTTCAGTAAAATAACCAAACCATTATTACAACGCTCCGCGTTTACTGGTGGGTGGTGAATAAAGAACATGTCTTTACGCACCATCTCATTCAACGCTGTGTAGGACGCATTTCAGAAGAAAGTGTCACTTTCTGTTTCTTAAAATATCCAAGGAGAAGACATTCTGCTTATTCTCTGCGGGTTATACTTGTCTTCATTTACGTGCGTCTTCCATCACAAAATTACAGGAATAAGACTTAAAAAGGATATGGACACCATCGTGCCACATTATATATATTTATTTATTTTTATTATTTTTTAAAACTGTGCAAACTTTACAACGAAAACAAATTTCAAAATTATTTTTGATGTCACAGGACAGGGATAATACACACAGTGATGTCACAGGACAGGGATAATACACACAGTGATGTCACAGGACAGGGATAATACACACAGTGAGGTCACAGTACAGGGATAATACACACAGTGATGTCACAGGACAGGGATAATACACACAGTGATGTCACAGTACAGAGATAATACACACAGTGATGTCACAGTACAGGGATAATACACACAGTGATGTCACAGGACAGGGATAATACACACAGTGATGTCACAGGACAGGGATAATACACACAGTGATGTCACAGGACAGGGATAATACACACAGTGATGTCACAGGACAGGGATAATACACAGTGATGTCACAGGACAGGGATAATACACAGTGATGTCACAGTACAGAGATAATACACAGTGATGTCACAGTACAGGGATAATACACACAGTGATGTCACAGTACAGGGATAATACACACAGTAATGTCACAGTACAGGGATAATACACACAGTGATGTCACAGTACAGAGATAATACACGCAGTGATGTCACAGGACAGGGATAATACACGCAGTTATGTCACAGGACAGGGATAATACACGCAGCGATGTCACAGTACAGGGATAATACACACAGCGATGTCACAGTACAGGGATAATACACACAGCGATGTCACAGGACAGGGATAATAAACACAGTGATGTCACAGTACAGGGATAATACACACAGTGATGTCACAGTACAGGGATAATAACACACAGTGATGTCACAGTACAGGGATAATACACACAGTGATGTCACAGTACAGGGATAATACACAGTGATGTCACAGTACAGGGATAATACACACAGTGAGGTCACAGTACAGGGATAATACACACAGTGATGTCACGGTACAGGGATAATACACACAGTAATGTCACAGTACAAGGATAATACACACAGTGATGTCACAGTACAGGGATAATACACACAGTGATGTCACAGTACAGGGATAATATACACAGTGATGTCACAGTACAGGGATATACACACAGTAATGTCACAGTACAGGGATAATACACACAGTGATGTCACAGTACAGGGATAATACACACAGTAATGTCACAGTACAGGGATAATACACACAGTGATGTCACAGTACAGGGATAATACACACAGCGATGCCACAGTACAGGGATAATACACACAGATGTCACAGTACAGGGATAATACACACAGTGATGTCACGGTACAGGGATAATACACACAGTGATGTCACGGTACAGGGATAATACACACAGTAATGTCACAGTACAGGGTTAATACACACAATGATGTCACAGTACAGAGATAATACACACAGTGAGGTCACAGTACAGGGATAATATACACAGTGATGTCACAGTACAGGGGTAATACACACAGTAATGTCACAGTACAGGGATAATACACACAGTGATGTCACAGTACAGGGATAATACACACAGCGATGCCACAGTACAGGGATAATACACACAGATGTCACAGTACAGGGATAATACACACAGTGAGGTCACAGTACAGGGATAATATACACAGTGATGTCACAGTACAGGGATAATACACACAGTGATGTCACAGTACAGGGATAATACACACAGCGATGCCACAGTACAGGGATAATACACACAGATGTCACAGTACAGGGATAATACACACAGTGGTGTCACAGTACAGAGATAATGCACACAGTGATGTCACAGTACAGGGATAATACACACAGTGGTGTCACAGTACAGAGATAATGCAGTGATGAACAAGGACAATACCAAAAGAAGAGATGGAATAATCACAGTGGGGGGTTAACATGGATTTCCATAGTAATTTTACAAATTGTCTCTTCAGAGAGGAAGAGAACTAGAACTCTAGTGCCACCTATTGGAAGTAGCAATCCTAACAGTCAATGTCGACCCTTTAACGAGCCTTGTCACATGACTTGGGATAATAGCCAAACCAGAATCTCAATTTGCAGACGCTGTTTCGGGGTACTGCCCCTTATTAATGCAAAGTGGAGATCTGGATTGGCTGATTGAGAGGCGTCTGACCCGGTTCCAAGAAGTATCGTTACTTCCAATAGGTGGCACTAGAGTTCTAGTCCTCTTCCTCTCTGAAGAGACAATTTGCATATTTCCCAGAGGAGCATTGCGGCTTTAAGTCTCCTCCCCTCGACATGCTCATGTCACTCTCCGCAAGGAGAAACGATACTTCTTGGATCATAGTAATTTTAGGAAGGTTCCACTTTCAGTTTTGCACCCCTAACATTGCCCATTGTGATCACTAATCTTACGGGATGTGGCCCCTTCCTTGCGGAGCCGTACAGCTGCCATGCTGGTAGTTACACCCAGGATTGACATTAGACTGCTGTGTGTGATTTACAGCGTCTCTATAGGTTAAGTCTGGTACTGCACCTCAGTCACACAGGTAAAAGCTGCACCCCCAGACATGGCCTATGGATGAAGTGTCGCCCCTCCTGAGAGGATATCGGCGCCTTCATTTTACCCCCTAAAGTGTCGCAGCTGTTCGCTGCCGCGTCTGGACAGATCGTGTTCCCATCGGCGGCCTCCAGCCTGGCAGGGTCTCCGCTTCGTGCAGGTGGTAGATAAACGGCATCACAGCAAGGACCAGAAGTAAAAACACAGCGGGGGACTACAAGTCTCAGCTATCTCTTTCATACTTTTAAAGATCAATCCATAGCATGGAAACGCAGCTCGGGGGAAGAAAGAAAAAAAATAAATAAAAGTGACTAAATTGCAGGAGATTTTCATGACTCACGAGCAGATTAGAGGTAATTACGGAGGGATCTGCTTTTGTTCCCAAAACGTATCTACACTTAAAAACACTTATGTGTGACTGTGAGCGGCGAATGTGGCGACAAGACCCCCACTTATCCTCAATTACCATGTGTGACGTGCGGGAAAGTGAGTGATTGAGAAAACATTAAAAAAATTATAATATACGTATTAGCTTTAAATATAAAATTATATATATATATATATATTTATATATATAAATATATATATATATATATATATATATATATATAATTTTTTTATTCAAATATTAAATATTTTTTATATATATATATATATATATATATATATATATATATACACACACATACACATATATACATATATACACACATGTATTATATATAAAATTATTTATATATAAAAATATGTATATTAAAAATATATCTTTAAAATATATTTGTTAATAAAAAAATAAAGACACACACACACACATATGTGTTTTTATTATTTTTTTATTAACATATTAAATATATTTTAAATATATATTTTTAATATACATATTTTTTATATATAAATAATTTTATATATAATATATGTATATATAAATATATATAAAAAAAATATATTTAATATTTGAATTAAAAAAATTATATATAATTTTATTTTTTATCTGAATTTTTTTGCTACTTTGGATGCATCTATTGTATATTTTGGATGCTATTGGTCATATAGATTGCAATACTTTACTTTCCATATGTAAAAACATGCTGATAGGTTACCTTTAAAGGAGCGGACACATTGCGGTTAACGCCATCACTTTTTCATTGATGGGATTCACTCCAGGATCCGCATCGATCCCAAACACTTTAAGTAACTATTGGCAAGTTCATGTGCAATTGATAGAAATTGTTCCTGACTTTTCAAATTTTTTTTAAAAATAATATAATACACTGGCAGTGGTGAAGACCCAGCGATGGACCTGGGGAGGGCAAGTAGAGCTCTTTTTTTTTTTTTTTTTTTTTTTTTTTTTAATACCTTTATACCAGAGTTTGCAACAAGATTAATCAAATTCCCTCTTCATTTTTTAGGGGAATCCGAACGTGAAAACATCGGTCTACAGAGTCAAACCTTTAGAAATTTGACAGCGCAACTAACTTCTCAAGTATTGAGAAACTCTGCAAAGTCTTAATAGGATTCCTACACGGTAAGGAGGCAACGCAACACTAAGCCAATCGCAGCTGAGAAACAAATACATCTGTATTTTAAAAAAATAAATAAATTAAAAAAAACTAAAATCGATATACTAGGCCACTATTTTACGCCGGCCGTACAGACATATTAGAATAAAGTCTGAAAAAAGTTGCAATCCCCCCTTTCAAGAGATGCACAGAGGAAGTGAACGACAATGGATTGTGCAAGGCTGAGCATTTCAAGAACGATTCTGCAGAATACAGAGAAAGAATACTACTAATAAATGAGGGCGAGTGTGGGGGGAGGCAAAACATATGGCCGCTAGTTACCGAGTGCGGGGACGTTTCTTGGTAAAACAAAGTTAAAAAAAAAAAGGACCCTACCCCGAACCTCTACGATGGGTTATAACCATACAGGGATACAACCGATCAAAAGCATAGAACGCAGGGTAAGTTTCCAAACCGGACCCCCCAACTATCACAGTTCTTTCATAGTATTGGTCTCATATGGACCAAAGTGACCTTTTGAGCCCCTCTAGACTACAAGGTCCAAGGTCCGGGTGCGACCTCTGCACCCCTTATGGTATCCCCAACACTTTGAAAACCTGAACGAGGCCACACACACAAAATACCTTTTTCCCGCACCCTTCAACGCTGTACAAGGTCACCAAGCTTGTTGAGTTTTGTCCAAATGTTATCCAAGATGTATGGACACCTTATAGCATTGCTCAATGGTGCAAGGCCAAAATGTGCCCACACACCTTAGATGACAGACTCCTCTTTCTTGACTCCTCTAGGCACATGAACGCTCAGTTTGGCAGAAGATGTAAAAAAGGATCAAGCATTAAAATGTGACCCTCCCTTCCCCCCCCCCCCCCCCGGACAAGTGTCTGGAAGCCCCCCATACACATTAGACGTAGAGCGTCTTTATCTGTTCATATGTGAACATCAGAGAATTGATTTTCCTTGCAAGAGAAAATTAAAAGGGATTTATGACAATAATTGACAGGATATGTCACTAACGTCTAATCTTTGGTGGGCCACGCTCGGACCCCCATAAAACTCGAGAATGGAGCAGGGGCCACATTCGGGAGTTCCGGTAATATTTGAGCAAGTGACCTGGCTGCGGAGATGTATGGATGACACCGTCCTAACTGTAGCCAAGTTTGGTACTGTGTTTGGTACTGCAGTTCAGCAGGCTGCCAGGAATAAACTGCACCCTGCAATACCCTACATGGCCCATGGGCGAGAGTGGCGCTGTAAATGGAAGAATGCCGCCATATTGTCCTAATGGTTATATAGCGGTGCAAATACTTAAAATGGCCAGAAAAACAAACAAAAATGGGCTGCAGAACAAAAGTCGGTCAAGATGGGAAACGCAGATCGTTGTGACACCTTAATAGAACTAATTAAAATCTGCAAAAATAAGAGGCGAATCTCTGCGGCTCTGCCGGGGCACGTGTCGCTGTATGGAGAGCGCCACTTCGTGGGAACGGCTCAAGAATTAATTAGTTCTGGATTAAGTTGGCAGGCCATGCGTGAAATTAGAAGGAAAGAAGAAAAGAAAAAAAAAAAAAAGAAGCGTTCGAGTCACCCGAGACGCGGCTGGCGTACAATGGCAGACAAAATGCAGCGAGCTGCACGGCGCTCGCGCGGAGCCGCACCCCGGTGTCACCGCGGCTTCTATTACACGTGGCCTCAATTACAGAGCAGGAGCTTAAGAGGGATTAATGCAACTGGCGGGCAAGTGATACAGCCAATGCGGCTAATGGTAGCCGTCAGCGCCAGCCACACAGCCCAGGGTGTTCACACTTGACTTTTTGGAACAGAAAGTCTTCAAATCCTCCTTTAAAAAAAAAAAAAAGTGCCAAACTCCAAAATTTTAAGTTTTGAGTTTTTGAAGAGGATTTGTGGATTTTCTGTTCAGTTTTCTGCAGAGGTTTTGCTCTAAAAACATTTAGTGTGAGCATACAATAAGGCTATGTTCACATGTAGCGGGTTTTTTTTTTTCCTGCAGGCAAAAACCTTCTCTCTTCACAGCAAAGAAGCGGCTTACAAAATAAAAAAATAAAATAAGTAAAAGCAGGATTTTCTGCAGGTTTTCTTTGCATCATGTCACTCGTAGAAACCAATGACTAAGTGCAGTTTTCAAAAGCGCAGCAGTTTTTCAATTCAGGAGAATAAAAAAAATAAAAAAAATGCGTGCAGGAGATTTCTATTAATTGCTGCTACTGTAATAAAACGCAGCTTTTAATTTGTTTTACAAAAAGCAGGAAAAAAAAAACGTAGCAAAAAGGCAACATGTGAACATAGCCTAAGGTTATGTGCACACAGAGCTTCCAAAGAGTTTTTGGAGCAGAAACTGAGTGGGAACTTTCCAAATCTCAAGACTCAAGGCTACGTTCACATTAGCGATGCGTCGGGCGCAGCCGCGGCAACGCATGCGTCATGCGCCCCTATATTTAACATGGGGGCGCATGGACATGCGTTGTCTTGCGTTTTGTGACGCATGCGTCATTTTTGGCGCAAGCGTCAGGGCGCAGAGGACGCTGCAAGTTGCATTTTTTTTGCGTCCAAAATCAAGCCAAAAATGGACGCATGCGTCACAAAACTATGCGTTTTTGCATGCGTTTTGCATGCGTTGTGCGTTGCGTCGCCGACGCAACACACAACAACGCAAATGTGAACAAAGCCTTATAAAGAAAAAAAAAAGAAAAAAAAAAAAAACTTTGTTTCCGCTCCAAAAAGTTAACAAAAAATACTCTGCTTTATTTCAGGAGTTTTTAAACTATAAACTGAGCAGAAGCGGAGAGGAAACTTTCCAAATCCTCCTAGTGTGCACAGTTTTTTGGGAAGGATTTGAGAGAATTTGCTCAGTTTTTACATCAAAAAGCTCCTAAACAAAAAATAATAGTCTAAAGACACAAAAACTCCTCAAAAATTGTAGTTTCTATTCAGTTTTCTCTTAAAAAAAAGCAGAAAAAAATACTCCATTTGCACGTAAAATAAGGGCCTGTTCGCACGGCTTTTAAAAAAAAAAAAAAAAGTTCCTTGGAAGGAGGCTGGCTGATTCTTAGTGGCGCTTTTTTTTTTTTTTTTTTTTTTTTTTTTTTTTAAAGGGGTTGTACAGGATTACAACAATATGGCTGACTTTTGCCAGAAACAGCGCCATACATGTCCATGTGGTGGATGAGCTGCAATACCACACACAACCCATGGCCGGGGAGGCGCTGCTTTTTGGACTAAAGCAGCCTTGTTTCGCCAATTCTGGCAAACCTAATAAAAGGCCTAATTTGATGAGGATGTTGACTGATGCCCAAAATTGTTGTACCAGGTTTCTACTTTTAAGTGGCAAAACGTAATTATAGTCTATGCCAGATTTAGAAAGAGCTAGTGGAATCCATGTTTACTGCAGATCTGGCGTACTGTTTAGGAACCAGGAAGATTGGGATGAACATTACTATAGAAAAAGGATAAAATAATTCTTCTTCTAAAACTCTGTTTAGGTGTAATCTTGATTTATGTTCGGTGCATAGCCATTACTCATCAGTAAACCACCTTATTTTACTTCCATCAGGTTCATTCTCTAGACGTTAAATCTGCCAGAAAAAAAAAAAGGATTATAAATGACCGCAAGAAAAAAAAAAAATATGATCAGAGAACGAAGTCTCGGAAGAAAATCACTCACAGAACAAGATTGATGATATTTCTCTTGAGAATTGCAAACACATCCCAAAGTCACTGATCAGCCACATTCACAAAGCTTCCCATAGTCCAGGACTGTCCCGCCCATGAGGTACCGAGAGGAGGGGCTTGAGCCTATTTGCATAAAAAGAGGCGTGTCTAGGATGCTCAGGGGCGTTTCCTAGTAGAAAAAGGGATCGGACTAAAAATTTATAGGGATATAAATGTTGGACTAAAGACGCAAAAGAAAAGTTGGACAAAAATATCTACGTTTTTTGGGGAAGGGAAAGTTCCTGATGTCGAAACTGTTGCCGCAAAGATCCAATTTTCAAACATTTTGTTTTGATAGTGTAGGATTTCAAGATCTTGTATGAATGAAACGAGTACAACATTATCAGATGGTATCTCTGCCCCACACTCTTTGGGCACGGCTCAATTTACCTAGCAGGCATCTATCATTACGTCTCGGAAACTAATTGCTTCCATTTTCCAAGCTGTTAGGATCAGTAGGTCAGCCAGATGCAGATCAATGAAGACCCCCCCCCACATACACACACATCCCTCCATATACAGCGGCGTATTAACAATGCCGCTGCACCTTAATGGCATCTACTAATTTATTACCACCTGCTATAGCAACGACCTTGGAGGACACTGGTGTCCTTGAGTTTTACGGCCATCTGCCCGAGAAAGGACAAGACACGGAGACAGAACCTCCTTCTCTGCCATGAACGACAGCCATTAAAATGCGTCAAAATCAAAATTACAAAAAAAAATAAAAAATAAAAAAAAATGCTGATTTTGCCACAATTTAAAAAAAAAATTATAAAATAAAATAAATTTAGAATTAATGTAAATAATGAACATTTCTATTCACTGACAATCTATAAATCATCCCTTAGTGCATGTAAAGGTTTTATTTTTTTTGTTTATTTTTTAAGCTGCACCAATTTCAGGAGGGAATGTTGGGCAACAACCCATGCAACCCAACGATATTATTACTTATATGGGCAAATATGCGTCTTTCATAACAATAAGACACAAAAGGGTCATGTTATATATAATATATATTTATTTTGTCAAATCGAGCTTGTGAAAACAAGCAACTTTGCAATTTACTGCTTATTAAAATTTGCAGCTGTTCGCGAGATTCTAACACTTTTCTATAGTTTACAACTTGTTGCCTAGGAGACCGACCACCGCTGCGGTCTAGCTTGGTGCTGAAGCTGGCTGGGACTGGGGAGGAAACCTTAAGCTCTATGGATCCTGACCGGCTTCAAAAATGTGTATAAAAGATCAATAGAAAAAAAAAAAAAAAAAGGCACTGTGCGCATGTTTGCTGTCTATCAGCAGTGGTCTGTTTCCAAGGCAGCGAGCTGTAAACAAAAGTGTTAATATAAATTAATTTTAAACAAAATTAAAAAAGCGTTAAGATCTTAAAAACTGTTTAAAATTTTAATAAGCGTTAAATTGCAAAATTGCTTGTATTAACAAGCAATATCTGACTATAACCATTGATGAAGATGGGAAATACGGTAACTCTTTTATTGGATGGAGCGAGTACTTGCACATGGGACCCCAGAATAAAAGCTTCATCCATCATATAGGTACATAGGATGGTGGAAGTGCCAGAACTTGCTCTACCAGTATGTACAGCTGGCTTTTTTTTATTTTTATTTGTAGATTTTATTTTTTATTCCTGTAGTATTCATTCTTCTTTACATACAAGAGGAAGTGGTGATGGTGCAATGAGGAAAAGGGGGGGTGAAGAGATCGGCGGCCTGATGGTGTCAGAGATAAAGCTTGAGAAGGATGCGCAGAGTTATACTTAGCCGGGCCGGATCTACAGATGCAAAGCTCCATGCCTGTTCCTTACAGAGATAGAATGAATGAAATGAAGAACCCAACAATCAATGTCCGGGCAGCGGCAGGAAGAAGGTCTGAAATTTATGTTCACAGCAAATTAAAGTTTCCTTTACCCAAAAATTAGCCTATCCTCATTCAACAATATAAGGTTCCCAAGACCAAGTGGTGTCATTGATGGTACAAAGTTGACAGGGAGTGAATGGAGAGGTCGGAGATAGCACGGCTATAAATCCGGGCTCCCCCCTTTGGTCTAAAACCACAGACTCCAGTGAAGAAGATGGGAAATTTAGGAAGGAGTGTAAAAATAAGTGTACACATGAAAAATAAGCAGCGGGCAAAAAAAAAAAAAATTGCATTTTTCACCAGTTTCTCCCTCTTTACAGATTTTCGCTCTCATTTTCAGTTGTCTCTAAGCTAGTGGGTGGATGTTAGCTGCTTTGAAGTCTCCCATACACCGCACACATAGACATGAAGAATTCCTGCTCTCCTGTCTACATGTGCTACATGTTTATATGCAGAAGAATGAAGGATATTTTGCAGCGGTACTGAGCAGTGAAACTGTGAATCCAGCTTTGAGAGGCAAGATAAAAAAGACTTACAAGAAAACAGCAGCACAGGTCTGTAAGGGTTTGTGCCTTTTCCTTTCATTCTGCGAAAGCTGTTTTCTCCATAGACTTCAACAGGAAGCTGTAATCAGATTCCTCAGCATCATCCCAGCTAGTCTTGTTTTGACCAAGACGGATTTTAGCGGTTTTTCAGAGTGAATGATGAGTTCACTCATATATATGCAAATATACACATGATACCGTTCAATTGAAGATCAGCATTGCTGTTCATAAGGATATATAGAGTGCTCAAGGAAGCTGGAAATGAGCAGAATTATCTTTAAGGCTATGCTGTACCCCATGAAATTCAAGTTATAGTTTCCTTCTTGAAAACAGGAAGCAAGAGCAGGTGCCGTCATGAGATAAATTTGGTAATTTTCTGTTCTCTGATAACGAGGCCCCTGAAAACTAAGTAGAATTACAACAAAGACAAAATAGGTTTTGTGATATTTCTGATTTGTTCAGCCTATGATATGCGGCCCACTCCAGCTATATGTCTAAAGAACGTAAACATTATAAGCATACACAGCAATTTACCCAAAAGCTGGATTCACAGCATTTCGCCCAAAAGCTGG
Organism: Ranitomeya imitator; assembly: GCF_032444005.1. Taxonomy (NCBI): domain Eukaryota; kingdom Metazoa; phylum Chordata; class Amphibia; order Anura; family Dendrobatidae; genus Ranitomeya; species Ranitomeya imitator. The sequence goes on from NC_091288.1 coordinate 206,132,449, forward strand.
ATTCAAGGCATTTTGCCCAAAAAGCTGGATTCACGCCATTACAGCCAAAAAGCTGGATTCACGGCATTACACCCAAAAACTGGATTCAAGGCATTTTGCCCAAAAGCTGCATTCAAGGCATTTCACCCAAAAAGCTGGATTCACAGCATTTCACCCAAAAAGCTGGATTCACAGCATTTCACCCAGAAAGCTGGATTCACAGCATTTCACCCAAAAAGCTGGATTCACGCCATTACAGCCAAAAGCTGGATTCACGCCATTACAGCCAAAAGCTGGATTCACGCCATTACAGCCAAAAGCTGGATTCACGCCATTACAGCCAAAAGCTGGATTCACGCCATTACACCCAAAAGCTGGATTCACAGAATTTCACCAAAAGCTGGATTTACAGCTACCCCAATCACTACGGATATACAATGCTCTCGATGGATGAGATGTGGTCCCTACAGAGCCTACTAAGAATAAATCCGCATGAGTGGAAATTATCCTCTGCAGACTTTAGGGAAAATCAAGATGATGAATTTGGATTTTGCAAATTTCATCACAACGACATAGAAACTGACAAAATCTGCAGTGGAAATCAGCAAAAAATTATGAACTATGTGGCTGTGATGTGTATTGTGACCCATTGGAGATTTTATCTGCAGAAAACTGGACCCACGTACGAATATGTGGAAGTTACGAACATCCTCTACTTGAAAAAAGGCCACTCGGCTCTACTGTCTGCTCTGTTTTATTGAATAATTGTATTAATTCTTGAGCATTTTATCTTAAAACTGTCCTGGTCTTCTGATATTTCTCCTGGAAATATAAAAAATAAATTGATACTGTCTCATTGACAAAGAAAATGGTAACACCCATTTGTCAGACTTTGTAGGGTCACATCACACCCACTTCAATTTGCACATGCACATGTCGGACCAAAGCACGTTCATCTCTGGGACACAGGACCCTTCTCCTTCCTGAGCGGTATGATGGCTGGACATTCCCATCTTGTTTACACAGATGAACGAGGCATCTTCAGGTATCTTGAAATTGTACCCAAGGATGAGCCAGACTCGTGCAAGTCCACAATTCCCCTTCCCATGATGCTACAAAAAGAAGCAGTGTGTTTCAGGTGTGCATTATGATACATCCACAGGTGTCAGAAGCTTCCAAACACCTGACATCATCATAGGGGCAGTCCAGAATAGTTTAAAGGCATAGTAACCTTAGTGTATGGAAATGTTTGACTTTTGCATTAAGTAATAAAAATGCCTTAAAACATTCTCTGTCTCTCATTCTGGCATTTGTCAAATATTAATAAATTATGGTAATTCTAACTGAGCTAAAACGGGAAAATTTAATGTCACATATTGAGAAACACGTGCAGCTGTGTCTTTTTATATAATGTGTGTCAACGTCTGCTTTCAACTGTATATTTATTTGATTTTTTTTTTTAGTTTTTCCATCCCCTATATATCTACTTTCAAATTCTCAAGGAAAATCAAAACTACAATGGCCATGATGGGATTCATGGTCGCCAAGTAACACCATCTAACCCATAACACCATCTAGCTATAGCCGTGTGCTCAGAGATCTGGGATGGTAAATGGACAGGTCTGCCTGTCACACACTAGGCCTCGTCTCCCATAGCAACCAATCAGAACTCAGCTTTTATCTCCAAAAGTCCTCTGGAAAAATAACAGCTGTGCTGTGATTGGATGCTATTGGCAAAGGCAAATTTTTTTTACTTTTTTTTTTATAAATAAAACCCCAAAAACCGCAAGATTATTTTTGCGGCTGATTGTGTGGCCGCCCCAGCTTAACAGGAGGGAGCTGTGCACCCCTGCTTTAGAATCTCATAAATAAAAGTGCATGTATCCTCAAAACAATATGGCTGCCAATGAAGCAGCTTGTACATGAAGCGCATGAGGCAGAATTTCCGAGGCCCACGTTCAATTCTTAAGCATATTGTAGGATATGACAAACCCAATTCTCTGCGAGCTGCTTCCCAAACATAAAGTGCCACTTTCTGACAGCTTGGCTGCTTCCAGACATGCCCATTATTCACAATGTCAGACTTCCTGGTAAACACTCCATGATAATTAACCCATCTCGCCACGGGGAGTCCGCAAGAAAGCCTCACGAGGTTATAATTTCCAGATCAGATACCCGCTCATCACTGGGATGGGAGGGCGCGCTGCTATTTCGATGCATTATTTATCCCACACCCTTCCTGCTTTCTCATTTTAATGGACTTTCCTTTCGACCATATATTGGTTAGAAAAATAAAAATAAAATAAATAAATAATGAGGAATATTTTACCCTCAAATTCACTTAACACCCCCATTATCAAAAGATACTCCATTTACAAGACGTGCTAATTCATTCTGGAGCCATTGTGCGAGCAATGACGTCAAAAGTTACCGTAAGCAATTTACACAAGTAAAAGGGCGAATTTGCACTTAATTGCGGAAGGAGGGAGGGTGGGAGCCGCGACCATGTTTCAGGATTTGTGATACAAGATGTAGATCATCAGGTCATCCACTGTACCTGCATTTTTAGGGAGCATATTAGGATCTGTGCAAGTTAAAGATAAAAAAAAAAAATCGCCCTGAAACATTCAGACTCATAAAATGGAAATAAAAATAAATAAAGAAAAAAAACAAACAAACAGAAAGAGCGACAGTGGGAAAGGGAAAGAGCGAGCGACAGTGGGAAAGAGCGAGCGACAGTGGGAAAGAGCGAGCGACAGTGGGAAAGAGCGAGCGACAGTGGGAAAGAGCGAGCGACAGTGGGAAAGAGCGAGCGACAGTGGGAAAGAGCGAGCGACAGTGGGAAAGAGCGAGCGACAGTGGGAAAGAGCGAGCGACAGTGGGAAAGAGCGAGCGACAGTGGGAAAGAGCGAGCGACAGTGGGAAAGAGCGAGCGACAGTGGGAAAGAGCGAGCGACAGTGGGAAAGAGCGAGCGACAGTGGGAAAGAGCGAGCGACAGTGGGAAAGAGCGAGCGACAGTGGGAAAGAGCGAGCGACAGTGGGAAAGAGCGAGCGACAGTGGGAAAGAGCGAGCGACAGTGGGAAAGAGCGAGCGACAGTGGGAAAGAGCGAGCGACAGTGGGAAAGAGCGAGCGACAGAGGGAAAGAGCGAGCGACAGAGGGAAAGAGCGAGCGACAGAAGAAGAAAAGAAAGGGAGAAGAAATTGTGAGAAAGCGAGTGAGAAACAGAAAAACAATAAATGTAATGGTGACCATACCGTAAAACCCTGTACAAAGGACATATTTAAGGATAAAGTGATTATAGGGCACAGCTGACATTAACCCAATGGCCATACTGGCCTTCTCCTCATCATAAGAAATGGTGGGGATAAAAAGACAGTGTTCTTGGAATTGGGTTGGGATAATAACCACCACAGGCGGGTTCCCAACTTTATAAATAAGAGGCCCCTCACTTCCATGTAGGTCCATGGATAGTTGAACAATTTGAAACACCCCGAAACATAACATACATGCTGGAACCATTAGAATGTGTCCATGTTGATGAAGTTGGTGCCCACTCCTGTGGTGGGTTCACACCATTACAAGTCATCGTCTGGACACAGTGCCCACTCAGTCACACCCCCGCCCATTGATACTGCAGACCATTCTGACCATTGTACCCTTTTTTCTTTTTTTTTTTTTGGAGGGGGGCTGTCATCAAGTTATCCGTATATGATTACTTCTTGTGGTGTCTCCGGAGCCGATCCCTTTCTCTAGGTCCGTAGTAGTGGTACTGGCGGACTATATGGGTCGTACGTCCTTGCCTGTCTCTGCAGTCGACCTTGCAGACTAATAGAACTCAGTCTATGGAAGAAACACTACAGCGAGAGCAGAAATAATGCAGCAGATAAAAAATTAATCATCCTAGAGAATCCCAGCACGGGGGTGGGTGATCGGAGTGGGGCTCCCATGACACCTCATCCCCCCACCCCTAGTTTTACAAGATTCGCATAACTCCACAGAATGTCTGCAATCGGGTGACCTCCTTAACATAAAAAAAAGGCACAGCCTGGTGTGCCCACCGAGCCGTGATTAAAAGGACCTGCTAAAGGTTTGGCATGACAGGCAATGCAATGCTCGGGCTGTCAGAAGACATTAAGCACAGCTCGCAGACTGGTGAATTAACAAATAAGGGAGAGAATCATACACAGAAGCCGGGCACTGGAAATATGGATCTGGGGTTTATTCCCATTACGTCAAAGGCAGAATGAATATAGTTATTGCAATGTTGTTATAGCAGGAGAACAGGCGACTAGCGATAGATAGTCCCTGCAGAACATAAGCCTGTAGCTGTTGTACCTAGCCACATGGATCATAAATATAAGATCATGGGGGTCTGAACAGTTGGTCCCAAGAACAGAGGTATTAAAGTCCCTGGCATGAAAGCAGCAATGGTGCACATGCTGACCACATATTTTACAGCTCTAAGATCCAAGTAACAATCCCCGGCATATGGAAGTAATTGGGAAAAAGGGGCTATTCACAATCCCCCTCTGGTATCACGGATTTAAACATTTATTTTATTCACCTAGATGCTCACAGTGTAATACCCCATTTTGCCAGTAGTGGCCACTATAGGGAAAAGACTCGGCTGCTGCCAGACGTGTCGATCATGTCGATCAGTCGATTATCACAGCGCCTGCATTTTTCAAATTGCTTGTTTCTCATTCAAAGATAATGAACCAGAAAGATCAGGATGAACTAACGAGAGATATCCTTAAAATCTAAAAGAAATTAAAGGCTTTACTTGCTGTGTGACTACAACGGGCATCTGGAACACGACAAAGTGAAATAAGCCAGGCATAATAAAAATGCCAAAAAAGAAACCCCTGGAAATATAATGTGCGGGCAGAACTCCAGAATCCTCTGCCTTTCTAAACAGCCAGCAGGCACTGAGATACATTACTACGATTGTCTTTATGCTTTGTGCCCGCGTGCCATAATCCTCTGTGGGCATAACTACTGGCCTGCGGCACAAACATGGCAACTCCGAGGCAAATGTATCAGCGCGTTCCAAGTCTAGTCGGTGCAGAATGTGTCGTCACCATGGAGAAAAGAATACACGGCTAATACACAGGAGAACAATAGGGGTTGTAATGCGGAACAATTGTGGGCGTGCTTCTTAAAGGGAAACTCCATTATTATTTTAGCCTCTGCCTATGGAAAAGTGGTAATAAAGATTACATAGCAATTTTTCCCTTGGATGCACATTCAGTTGAAATCTATTCAATAGTTTACAGCCGGCAGACACAATCTGAGGACGGCGCACACAAGAGGGTGCGCTGGACTGTGGCCAAGTAAACTTTTTTTTTTTTTGTACTGGAAGAAGATATATGGGTTCGGGATGGGAGAGAGTATAGAGGCCAGGATGGGAGACATTATTACTGTAAGGGCTAATTAAGGGATATTATTACTTCTGTAATGCATTTTATTTTTGAGGACACCATTTTCAATGGGAAGGGAGGTCTTGTCATTGTGCAGGGTGGCATTATGTTGCTTTTTTTCCTTTATCTAGAGTAGTGTAGAAGTTTGGGAATATGCTCTGAAAGCAGTGCTCTAGAGGACTGTTATTTTCTGAGGAGACGATAAGTGATGGCGGTCTGTGCAGGATGGAGAAAAAATATTTTCAAATAAAGACCCCACCGGTGATCACTGTATTACCTGTACACTGACACACTACACTGCATACTATGTACAGAGCTCCTGTCTATAATGTCACCGGTGATCCCTGTATTACCTGTAGACTATACACTATATACAGGGCTCCTGTGTATAATGTCATTGGTGATCACTGTTTTACCTGTACACTATATACAGAGCTCCTCTGTATAATGTCACTGGTGATCACTGTATTACCTGTACACTGACACTATATACAGAGCTCCTGTGTATAATGTCACTGGTGATCCCAGCATTACCTGTACAGACACTATAAACAGAGATCCTGTGTATAAAGTCACTGGTCAGTGTGGCGCCTGTACACTTACCATTATAAACAAGAGCTGGTACATAGTATGCAGTCTATATTGTAATATTATTGTGTTTTTTTTTTATTAATGATCCGTATTGTAGTATTTGGTCACTATGTGGTGGTAATATGTGGTTTGGCCGTGGTGTGACAGTATTTGTCCCTTGCATGTGGTATTATTGGTCATTTAAAAAAAAAAAAAAAAAAATGTATGTGACACATTCCCTTAAAAGAAAAATATACTTAAAAAGGAGTATTGAATATTTTAAGATTTTTTTTTTAAAAGTAGTGGAGTAGGGCCTGGCCAAAAGAGTCTACCTTGTCGTGCTGACAGGCTTAAAGTCTTTTGGCCAAAATAAAAGCATCATATCTATGTGATATGGTGTTAGATGGGAACTGATCATGTGCGATTGGTGAGGACGTAGTGCAGAAGTGGAGTTTTTTTTTTTTGTTTTTTTTTTTTTTACAAGAGTGGGTGGTGGAACTGTGGAAGGTTTGAGGGGTGGAGGTGGAGATGGGGTGGATCCTGGGCGGAATCTCAAGGAGTACAGAAAATTTTGCCAGTATGGGGCCTGGGAACTCCTGGTGGCCCTTACTGCCCAAGGTCATAAATGCAAGAGAAAGAAAAAAAAAAATAGAAAAAAAATAGAAAAAATAAATAAATAAAAAAAGGTTGCCATTACTTGCAAATCCTTCAGCGCTCAGCATTAATTCACTACATTCTTAGACTAATGTAATCAAGGAGGATCGTCCATTAGAGGAGCAGACCGTATTTTATGTTCTGCTGACCGTTTCCCCAGCAGGATAAATCCTGGGCAATCAGTGTAAGAGACAATAGGCTTCTTCTTCATTAAAATGGCCCATTTATTTAATTTCAAAGCTCAGCATTCTAATTCCGGATGTGGCCGCACTCTAGGACACGCTTCATTAGTGAAATGCTTTCTTCGCTCTTGTCCTGCGCAGTGTAAATCAGGTTATGCTACAAAAATACATCTGACCTCCCTTGAAAATAGAAGCGAAAAAGGTAGAAACAAACCTCCAGACATTCACTGTCCCATTTTATTTCATCAAAACGCAAAACATCCAGATAATAAACCAATTACACATGATCTCATTCCATTACCAAAAATCTGCATTGCCTCCCCCCCATCCAAAATATGTAGAAAAAAAAAAATATTAAAAAAAAGTTAGAAGTCCTTGGCATAGATGAGGACAGTGACTAAATGACAGCATTGTTCCCGCTCCACCGCGAACGCCCACCCCCTTACCAAACTGCAGCAATTAAATAATTAATGTGTCAAGGGAGCATCTGCACTAAATTAAATGGAAAAGTATCTGCCTTTTAGTACAGCGAAATAAAAAAAAAAAATGAAAAAAAATTGTATGATAAGGGACTGCACATACAAATAAGTTTTTGGTCTTTTTAAAAAAAAAAAAAAAAAAAAAAAGGTCAAAAAAATAAAAATACACAGTATACAGCAAGCGAAAAGTATTGAACACGTTACCAATTTTCAAAGTAAATATTTCTAAAAGGTGCTATTAACATGAAATTCACACCAGATGTTGGTAACAATCCATCTTATCCAAAAAGGTAAAAAAAAAAAAAAAAAAAACATAAGTGTACAAACATTATATATTATCATAATATTATATATATTTAATATGTAAGTACAGGGAAAAAGTATTGAACATGCTTCATTCAATACTTCATACAAAAGCCTTTGTTGGTGATGACCGCTTCCTGATGCCTCTTATATGGAGAAACTAGTCGCAGGCATTGCTCAGGTGTGATTTTGGCCCATTCTTCCACACAAACACTCTTCACATCCTGAAGGTCCCGTAGGCTCCTATGATCTCTGATCTTTAGTTCCGTCCACACATTTTCTCTTGGATTCAGGTCCGGTGATCGGCTCGGCCAATCAAGCAGCTGTATTTATTTTCTCTCTCTGAAACCAGTTGAGACTTTCCTTGGCTGTGTGTTTGGGATCATGGTCTTGCTGAAATGTCCATCCTTGTTTCATCTTCATCATCCTGGTAGATAACAGCAGATTTTTATCATGAATGTCTCAGTACATTTGTCCATTCATCCTTCCTTTAATTATATTAAATTTGCCAGTGCCATATGCTGAAAAACAGCTCCACACCATAATGTTCCAACCTCCAAACTTCAGTGTTGGTATGGTGTTTTCGGAGTGATATGCAGTGCCTTTTGACCTCCAAACATGGTGTATTATGGTATCCAAAGGGTATGTGTCCACGTGCAGGAAACGCTGCGTGTCTGACGCTGCATAGAGACGCAGCGTCAGACACGCAGCGTCCAGATGTTACAGCATAGTGGACATCCAATATGCGTGGTAACACGCACGCGGCGGCCCTGCGACTCCGGACATGCAGCACGACTTTTTAGATCGCAGCATGTCCGTATATCTTGCGGCGACGCTGCGTCGCCGCAAGATATAGCACAGGGCCCTATGGTGGGGAGCGATGATCCCGGATGTGTGCTATGAACACAGAAAGGGGGCGGGGCTTACCACAGAGCGGCTAAGCCGCTCCGACGATACCGCCGGCCATCCTGAAAGTGGACACATACCCAAAGAGTTCTCGTTTGGTCTCATCTGACCAGACTATATTTTCCCATTATTTCACAGGGTTGTCCAAATCTTGTCAAGAAAACTGAAAATGCGCTTGAACATTCTTTTTCTTCAGTAATGGAGTCTTGTGTGATGAGCGTGCATACAAGTCATGGAGGTAGGTTGTATGGTGAGCCTGCATACAAGTCATGGATGTACAGTAGGTTGTGTGGTGAGCGTGCATACAAGTCATTAGTGCATTACTTCTAGTTTTCTTAGGCTGTGTGCACACGTTGCGGTTTTTCCCGATAAAAACGCTATAAAACCGCAAAAAAACACATACAATAAGCATCCCATCATTTAGAATGAATTCCGCATGTTTTGTGCACATGATGCGTTTTTTTTCCGCAAAAAAAAACGCATCGCGGTAAAAACCACAGCATGTTCATTAATTTTGCGGGGTTTTTTTTGCGGATTTCCCACTACAAAATGCATTGGGAAATGTCCGGAAAAAAACGCGGCAAAACCGCATGCAGATTTCTTGCAGAAAATGTCCTGAACGTGTGCACATAGCCTAAGAAACAAGTGTACCTGCTGATTTCAGGTCTTTCTGTAGCTCTCCACAGGTGGTCCTAGGATATTGGCTACTCTTCTGATAATTCTTATCACTCCTGTGTCGGAAATCTTACGAGGAGCACCTTGTCGTGGCAGATTTATGGTGAAATGATGTTCTTTCCACTTCCAGTTTATGGCTCCAACAGTGCTCACTGGAACCTTCAGTAGTTTCAAAATTCTTCTGTAACCAATAACATCAGTCTGTTTTGCAACAATAAGGTTGCAAAGGTCTTGAGACAGCTCATTGGTTTTACCCATCATGAGGTGTTTCCGATGTGGCACCTTGGCCATGAGACACATCTTTAGAGGCCATCAGTTTAAAACAGTTGATATTTTTCACTTAGTAGAAGAATTGCTTTCTAATTACTCGAGCCATCCTCACAAATTCCCCAAAAACTTCTTGTGCAATTACTCCCAGCAGAATCAGGATTGTTGGCAAGTATGCTTAAAGAGTATTTTCATTTGCACCCATTTTCCCCATTTGCTCCGATTAATCTAATATATAGCCAGTCCATAGATGAGAAGAAATAAGGGCACTCGCCAATCTTCACAGGATTCGATACTTTTTTGACAAAATCTTCACATAAAAATCTTGGCCGGAACCTACAGCGGTACAGCTTGTGTGAGCAGGGGAGCGTCTGGACGACGGCCGTTTCGCGCTGTGCCCGCGCTTCTACGTAGAAGCGCGGGCACAGCGCGAAACGGCCGTCGTCCAGACGCTCCCCTGCTCACACAAGCTGTACCGCTGTAGGTTCCGGCCAAGATTTTTATGTGAAGATTTTGTCAATAAAGTATCGAATCCTGTGAAGATTGGCGAGTGCCCTTATTTCTTCTCATCTATGGACTGTATGGTTTTCTTGTAAAAGGAGCACCCGAGTCAGGAGGTCGATAGCTGTGGTTCTTTGTGTCTGATCAGCACGCTGTCTATATCGGTGGAGACTCTATGCTGTGGACAAGCTGTGCCACCCGTAATTTTTCTTTATTTGGACTTAATATATAGCCAGCCTTCAGTCTACAGCCCCAGCGCAGAGTACAGACTACAGACAAACCCAGCATAGTTTGATCTCTAAAGGAGAACTAAGGATGTCATCTACGGCCATGTCCACCGTGGGCCATCTGCATTACGAATTATGGACAGACTGACACACTGGAGAAATGGAGCAGTGTAGGACATTTGAAGGATTTTTTTTCTATTTTTCTTTATTAAAAAAAAAAAGTTAGACTGTTCGTATTACTCTATCTGTAGGAAGTTGGTTTGCTGCAATTAGCTCTGGAATGCGATTTCCAAATTCGTGAATTTTCCTTTTCAGCAGAAAACCTTAAAAGAAGTTTGTTTGTTGTTTTTTTTTTCTTTTTACAAAAACGTGGAATGTTTCACCCCCGGGGTCTGACTTTACTCCTGCTGCTAAAAACTACAAGAAAGAATCTTTTCATGTGGAGATTTCCGGATTCTACACTTAGTCCGCACTAGTTTTGTACGATCTATCTGGAAATGATCATCCAGCAGGTGAAGTTCCCCCTCGTGCTTTATTCCAGCTTGCAAAGAGGAGCAACGTATACATTCTGGAATTGTTATTTAAGAAAGATGGTAATATTTTACAGCAGGTTTAACCAAGGTAACAATTAACGAGGACCTGCCACTTGCCATAATTATATTTTTTGTTGCCTGGTGTAAATGCCGCTGTTCTCCTGAATCCGGCGATGTTTGTCTTTTGTTCCTGCGCCTCTCCGTTCCTGAGATACGGCCTCATTCTTCCCTGGATATAAATCCAGTCTTGTTAGCCAATTGGGCGTGGTGCTGAATTCTTCTCCACGCCCATATGGCTATGAAAAGGACTATTAACAGGTTAGACGAGGCCATATCTCATGAACGGAGAGGCGCATTAAGAAAAGAAAAACAGTGCCGGATTCAGGAGAACGGCGGGATTTACGCCGGGTCAAAAAATTACATATTTCTGACAAGTGACAAGTCCCCTCGAAATGAATTTTACAGTGTTACACAGCAAAAAAAATTGAATTGATGAACGTCTTGATTAATACCTGAATATCTGTCAATATTGTGCTCGCTCTGGCGTTGTCACGGTAGCGTCACCTGATTAACTCTTCCATACATGTGTGAGGGACTGAGCAGGCGTGACTACCACTGAGAAGCAATGTTCTGTTATATTGATTTACGAAACATTTTGGTGTAAATTTACTAAAATTTGTCTCCCGACCAGGATCCAAGATTACCCCAATATAAACATTTTTCCTGTCTTTTAGAAACTGACAATTTTTGAGCCTTCCCTCTCCCCATACAGTTGTCAGTTTTCAGTCATGTGACAATTAAGCTCCACCCCAGACCGGAAAGATCAAAACACATGAGGGAATGAAGCACAATGGAAGCAAAAATAAGAATATATTTTCAGGCTTATAACTTCTATTTAACCAATTGAAATCCCTTATTTTTTAAATAGGAGTCCAGTGGGCGGTCCTACTCTGTGCATGAAGATATAGCTGCCGCTGATTAGGACCGCCCACTGGACTCATCTACAAAAAATATGAATATATTGCAAGTTTTACTGAAACGTTTCCCACCAATGTATATATCAAAACGCTCAGCTGCTCCTGCACTATCACATCCCGCCTACCGTTTCCAACCCGACAGGATCCCTTTAAAACCTCCTTGTAATATTCAAATCCATTGATATTTTACAGACAGCTACAGATCAAAATGATTATTTGTCCAATCTTGGGGCCCCGGCCGGGGATAATTAAATTGAGCTGATCCTTCAAAATCAGCTAACATCATTAACGGAGACAAGTAAAAAGAGAGGCAGAGGGTAACGCTGAGATTGCCCATTCATCTTCCAATTATAAGAGTGACAGGATGCAAAATTATCAAGCTGCCTTGCAGCTGTGCAGGGGAACACCGAGAAGACGGCAGAAAATGCTTAACCCTAGGGGGGCTGCGCCTGACGACACGGGGAACAATTCCTTTAAGGTACAGTAGATGCTATGGAGCCAATAGGTACTCTGTGTGCCGCCATATGGTGCAGAAGACCGGCGTAACACGATGGTTAATAGAATCATCATGCCAAGATTCTAAACGATTCCATAAGGAAACTGTCTTTTGGTATTGACTTTTTTTTTTTCACGCAAGATGATAAATGCTTTTCAGTTTTGTCTAACCTGTTTAGCGACTTTTAAAAAAGGTCATAATATTTGTGCATACGAACATGAAATTACATCAAGGATAGAAGGACATTTGTTCCGAACTTTCAAGACTTAGAAAAACCTACTCCACAATGAAAAAAAAAAAAAAAAAAGGTGAGGATATAGAAAATAAGACCCCCAGCATAAATGGTAGTTTCAAGAGAAGAGAGAATTTTTATGCAAATCAAATCTTAAGAATTTGTTGAATTCGAATAACTTGAGACTCGATATGTGCAAATTGCCCAAAATTCTAAAAACTGATGATGTCGTTTTACGCATCAGCCAGAGAAGGCTCACATGACCACAGGCAAAGTCAGGCAGGTGTCTCTATCAAATCACATGGTAGAGCATAGCCAATCAGGAGGGACTATCATAGCCTGTATAAAAGCCGAGTCAGGGAGTACAGAAGCAATTTTATGGTGAATCTGGATTGTGAAAATATTTCACAGCTCAAGCAAATATAAAACAAGAAAAAAGCAGCAACACTCCAATTTCTTGGTGAAAAAACAACCTTAGTCCTTTATTGCACAATAAAGATCATGGACAAGGTATTACGGGTACAACAAGTGCAGGTTATGCAGACAAATGAAGCAGGACGACGGCCGTTTCACGCAATATGCGCTTCTATGGGTCCAGATCAAGCAAATATAAGGATAGAAAGTCATAAAACAATGAAAAAATCTGTATATATAGTGTGACAGGACCGCAGTGAAAAATAGTGTAGCAGAATAGTATCGAAGAGCCAGGTAGGACATGGTGAGGTTCTAACTCTTAAGGATTTGATTAGATGAACCTGCTTAGCTATTTCTACGAAGAACCAGAGCCTGTGTTCACTAGGTGTGCAAGTCTGATGGATGGAGCTGAGTCAAGTGTGCTGCTGGTGAGTGACCAGCCAAAATGTGAGCTGTAGCAGACAGAGACGTGCTGGGTTCTCCTGCATGGATCAGCTAGGAAAGCTGCGCAGCCTGTGTGCTGGAGCTACAGAATAATGTGTGAACTGTGCACGGAGCTGAAGACTTCTGTTTGGCGGTGGAAGCTCGTGAAGACGAGTATACAGAGACTGGTGGGATTGTGCCTCTGTGTCTTAAGCTTTCACTGTAATAAAGGACGAAAATATGTCCAGGTGAGGCCGCACTGACTTGCGCGTCTGCCGAATTAACTGTTTCTTTGCTGTGCGAGACCTTTGTGCCCAGATTAGGTGGTTTTTCAATCTCTTGGGAGTTTTATGAAAGCACGTTTGGACCAAACCGTGTCGCCTGTGTGAACGCTACCTAATGTCAACACCCGAGAGGGCGAATCCTTACAATGGGAATCAACTTGTATGGCCACCTTATAGATGAATGGAGCTCTCCCCGTCTACACAGAAGACCAGGATGAGGTTGGATCCTCTTCTTTGATACAAAGCATCCTGGTCTCGATTCTCAAAACTATGGAAAAAAAAGGGTCTGTAGAAGCAAAACACGCAAAGAATACTAAAAAGGTGAATACGGCGAGGCTGCCGATTCCATCCATGCCAACAAAAGTAGAAGGTAGAAGATCCCTTTAAATGTCGGTGTAAGGCTGACAACACGCAGACCATCCCGATCAGCAGTTTTCACGCAGCGTGCGCGGTGAAACAATGAACCTCACAGGAATAATAGGTTATAAATAGGTGGCTGCCTTATAACGCCGGCCTATTATTCGCACCAGACAATATTCATTTGATTTGTATGCTGCCTCTCCATGAGATCTACAGGAAACTAATTTATAAAGAAAGTTGTCTATGATTTATTATGTGTTAGAAATACATAACCCGGGAGCAGGACATGTCATCCCGGCTCAGGAATTCAGGGGAGAATTACTCAATAAATGAATACAAAAGCTGCTCTATCAAGGGAATTAACAGAATTAGGAGAACATGAATTCCAACTTCTCAATTAAAAAATAATAATAATAATAATAATAATAATAATAATAATAATAATAATAATCATACATACATAGTCATGGCTAAAAGTGTTGGCACCCTTGAAATCGTTCCAGAAAATGATTGCAATTACATGTTTTGTTCTACACGTCTTATTTCCTTTGTGTGTATTGGAACAACACACAAAAAAAGGCAAATTGGACATAATTTCACTCAAAACCCCAAAAATGGTTCAGACAAAATTGTTTTAAGCTTGTGAGGCCCGCTCAAACTCACCTGTGGCAAGTAACAGGTGTGGGAAATTAGAAAATCACACCTGAAACCAAGCAAAAAGGGGAGAAGTTGATTCAATCTTTGCATTAGGTTGATGGACAACAGAAAGTGGAGAAGAGGACTGTCTGAGGACATGAGAAGTAAAATTGTTTAACAATATCAATAATCTCAAGGTTACAAATCATCTCCAGAAATCTTGAGGTTCCTTTGGCCACAGTGCGCAACATGCGGTAAATCAACAAGTTTACAACCCATGGCAATATAGTTAATCTCCCTGGACATGGACAGCAGAGACAAATTAAATGAAAGGTGGGATATGTAAAGGAAAGGTATGATTTGCATGTAGGATAGTCCAGATGGTGGATAAGCAGCCTCAATCAAGTTCCAAAAAAATTCAAGCTGTCCTGTAGGCTCAGGGTGCATCAGTGTCAGCGCGAACTATTCGTTGACATTTGAATGAAATGAAACTCTCTGGCAGGAGATCCAGGAGGACCCCACTGCTCACACAGACAAAAAGGTTGACTGCAGTTTGTCAGAATGTTTGTCAGCAAGCTAAAATCCTTCTGAGAAAGTGTCTTGTAGATAGAGGAGACCAAGACAGAGCTTTTTGGTAAAGCACATCATTCTACAGTTTACCAAAAATGGTATGAGGCCTACAAAGAAAAGAACACAGCACCTACAGTCAAATATGGTGGTAGTTCAAAGATGTTTTGGGGTCGTTTTGCTGCTGCAGGCACTGGGTACAACGCATCACGAAATCATAAGATTACCAAAGGATTTGGGGTGGCAACGTAGTGCCCAGTGTGAGAAGGCTGCATTTGCGTCCTAGGTCAAGGGACAATGACCCCAAACATACTTCAAGAAGCCCCCAGAAATGGATGGAAACAAAGCGCTGGAGAGTTCTGAAGTGGCAACAATGAGTCGGGATCTAACTCCCATTGAACACCTCAGGATAGATCTTAAATGTTGGGAGAAGACGCCTTCACATATGAGAGACCTGGAGCAGGTGGCAAAAGAAAAGTCGTCCAGCTGAGAGGTGTAAGAAGCTTGTGGATGGTTATAGGAAGAGACTGATTGCTTTTATTTATTCCAAAAGGTGCAACCAAATATTAAGTGGAGGGTGCTAACAATATTATCCAGATCTATTTTAGGGGTTTTGAGAAATTACGTCCAGTTTACCTTTTTTGTGTGTGTTTTTCCAATACATACAAATGTGGGTATAACAAAACGTGTAATAGAAATAAATGTTCTGGGAGAATTAGTATTTCATTTTCTGGAGAAAAAAAGAAAAAACAAAACACGGCAGCCATTGTTATCATATAGTAATTTCCTCCCTAAACAAAACCATTGTGATAGCTAATTAAAAGGATTTAGGTAATTAGTTCTAATAAGATTTTTTATTTTCTTTTGCCCGAAAGCCCTTTTAAAGTGAGAGCTTTGGCTCGTGAATATAGCCCCCTTATTTACCATGAAGCTGGGCCTATAAGACTGGCTTCTAAAACCCCCGGCCTACTGCTATCAAGCTACCAGACGTAAATTAATACCGTAATATGACATTCGTGCCCTTCACATGAATGGAGGCCGTGTAATGGGTCGGGCCTAGTCCACCGCTGCGAGACCAGTGGTCAAACATTTGCTGTACATCGCAAAATACGACAAAAACGTAGGCGAGAACCACTGAAATTACCGTCATCCATCATATTTATATGGAGACCCCTCACAGTTTGCAGCATGGGGGGCCCTCTATGAATAAAATGGATTTGGAAACCCTGGAAAAGAGCTGACGAAAGACTCATACGAGACAAGACTAATTACAGACTGTTGCCCCATAAATACTGTATGACCGCACTGTAGTGCTCAGTGTTACTGCAGATGAGGAGAGGAATCATATTCCACGTACACAGCTCAGCTGTAAATGTGGACATCCAGCCTATAGCACCGCCACCTCATGCTGAGGAGAGAGGGACCCAGTAAATGTAGGGAAAATGAAAAACCACAGGTGAGTACATGGATTAGACTGAATGGTGGGAATAACTGCAGCCATTAAAGAAACATCACATGGGGCACGTTCAGGCTATTCAGTCACATTTTTTAAATAAAAGTGTAAGTGCCACGTAATAGTGCCATACTATAGTATATAGCTTCTGTGTGATTCTGCTAAATATAGTGCCGCCAGAATTCTACCTATAAAACAGTGCCATATAGTGTCTATATACCACCATACAGTGCTCAACTATAAAAGTGCAATGCTAAGCTTAAATAATACTGCCATAAAAATTACAAATAGTTTCCTTAAACCGCCTTACTGGGCCCAAATAAAAGGGGATATTGGAACCCCAAATCGTACTGCCATATAAGATGGCGGAATAACACATATACCATCATACTGTGCCCAAATACATTGCTTAACAAAACGTAAAAATACTGCCATAAATGTTGCACATTTCAGTGCCATACAGTATATACCGCCATACAGTGCTTAAATAAAAGTGCAATTTTCACAGATAATTGCAATTAAAAAAAAATCCATAAATACACAACATATGAACTTACCCATAAAGTTCACCAAAAAAAAAAGCATTGCCATACAGTATCCATATGACAGACAAAAAAATATATATATACAAAGCCTAAATAATACCGCCATTAACATACATGTCATTTATTATTTAGGTACAACCATACAGTGATCAAATAAAAGATGTACAGTTGGCAAATATCACTGTAAACGAAGGTACGGTATACAGTTCTGTTGTAACATCAGTCGGAGCTTAAAGTGCTAGAATATCCAGGTAGGGCTAAAACAATACCGCCATAGTTTTCATATACTCCAAAACTATACCCAATAAAAGTGCTACACAAAGGCTAAACAATGCTGCCATAAAGGTGCCATGAAGTGTTTAGATAGAACTATACAGCACCCAAATAAAAGTGCTAAACAGGTGGCAAATATGTACAGCACCATGGAAGCAATGGTGCCATATAAATAAATAATAAATATCACCGCTATACAGTGCAATCACCAGCGCTGAAATGCTAGAGAGAATACATAATACTGCTACAAACGTGCCAAAATAACACAGACCTATGGCTTTCATTTATCAACACTGTCCAAAAGAAAGTGTAAATAATATGGCCATAAAAGGTGTCAAATATCACTGCCATACAGCGTCCATACACCGCTCTAGTGCTATATACAGACTAAATAATACTGCCACAAATGTTCCAAATTAATACCATGTACAGTAGTTTTCACATCTGTCGGCATACAGACCTTAAATAAAAAGGCGTATACAAAGTCAAAATAATACCGCCATAAAGGTGCCTATATAACACCGCCATACAGTGCAATACAAAATGTCTTTTTTTCTCTGCAGAATCATAAAAACATATATACATGCACACACACTATATGCGGCAGCGATAGGAGCGGATCTTTGAAGCAATTGCCCTTTAACACGTCACTTTTCATCTAAAAGTATTCAAAGTAAAGCCCAAGTTCCGCTTCCTGCTGAGACAGATGATGGGTTTGGCTTTAGCTGCAGCCAAATTAGCAGGAGAAAAAAAAATCCAGGACAGTCCGCACATTGTATGGGAAAGAGGAAGAGGCATGGAAATGAGAGCATGCAGAAACACAAAAAAAAAAAAAAATGTTCAAGAGGATACTCCTTCCTTTGCAGTATAAATCTTATACTAGCTCACACAGATGCAGGGTTGTTACAGTGCACCAGCGCTCGCTCTTAAAGAACCTTGGAGCTGTGATCAGGACTTTTTGTACAAGAACAGCGCCACACCTGTCTACAGGTCCTGTGTAGTATTGCAGCTATGCCCCATTTACTTAAATGAAGCCGAGCTGCTGTACCAGACCATGGACAGTGGGGGGCGCTGTTTTTTGCTGCATGTGAACATTACGCTCCAGGAATATTGACAATCTGGAAGTGCGATTATCAGATCCAGCTTTTACCGGTGGCTGTGCGCCCAACGCCAGGAGGAGGAGGGAAAGCTGCAGCGTTATTGACCGCCGCCATGATGGATGCTGAGGACTGACTCTGCTTACGGCCGCGCTCGGCTTTGATTTTGTGTCATTTGGAGCGCGGGCTGCAATGTGATTCTTCGATCGCTCTCCATGCTTCGGGATCTCGGCTTGCGGAGCACGAGCGTCGGGTGCCAGGACTTATGTTACGGGCTTAGATGATGGAAGATCATCGCTTCCCTGGTTATCTGCCCGAAAAGCATCCGGTCTGGTCCTCTGCAGCAGCAGGACTAGGGCAGGCTTCGTCTCTACGGCTGGCATCTTGGGCAGCAGCGGTGCTTACTCTGACTGTAAGGACATGGCTCGCCTCGCAGGGCCGAGTGCAGGCTGTAAAGATAAAGACCGGCCTCAGAGGACCAGGACTGACAACGTGCAAACCAAAGTGCCAGGAAGAGTTGACAGAGGGTCGAGAAATATCCTTTGGATGGTAAAAATTCCTCCACACAGAAGACAAAAGTAAAATTGCCAAACAACATGAACAACCCTAATGGGCCGATGAAACCCAGAAAGGAACAAAACTGCAATACCAGACAACCTGTGGAAAGGGCGGAGAAAGGCCCAGCCAGGGACCCGCACCCATAGCCAGGGCGGACAAAGGCCCAGCCAGGGAGACGCACAAGTAGTCAGGGCGGACAAAGGCCCAGCCAGGGAGACGCACAAGTAGTCAGGGCGGACAAAGGCCCAGCCAGGGAGCCGCGCAAGTAGTCAGGGCGGACAAAGGCCCAGCCAGGGAGCCGCACAAGTAGTCAGGGCGGACAAAGGCCCAGCCAGGGAGACGCACAAGTAGTCAGGGCGGACAAAGGCCCAGCCAGGGAGCCGCGCCAGTAGTCAGGGCGGACAAAGGCCCAGCCAGGGGGCTGCACAAGTAGTCAGGGCGGACAAAGGCCCAGCCAGGGAGCCGCACAAGTAGCCAGGGCAGACAAAGGCCCAGCCAGGGGGCCGCACAAGTAGTCAGGGCGGACAAAGGCCCAGCCAGGGGGCCGCACAAGTAGTCAGGGCGGACAAAGGCCCAGCCAGGGGGCTGCACAAGTAGTCAGGGCGGACAAAGGCCCAGCTGTTATGATCTGGTTGCCTTGGAGCAGCATGAGACGTACTCTGGAGAAGGTGAAACCTGTACTGACCGCAAACCCTGAACTTAACAGCGCAACTAGAAGTAGCCGTGGGGGGTACCCAACACTCCCAAGACCCCTCGACACAGCCTAAGAACTAACTACCCCTAAAGACAGAAACAGGAAACCTATCTTGCCTCAGAGAAAATCCCCAAAGGATAGACAGCCCCCCACAAATATTGACTGTGAGAGGAGAGGGAAATAACATACGCAGAAATGAAATCAGGATTTAGCATAGGAGGCCATACTAGCTAAAAAGAAAGAATAGAACAGAGTACTATGCGGTCAGTATTAAAACACTAGAAAATATCCACCACAGAAAATACAAAACACCACATCTGACTAAAGACATGGAGGGTATATCTGCATCTCCAGAGAAATAGCTAGGCTGCAAAAAATCCTTCACAGACTAAGCTGGACAAGACAAAAACATGAAAATGCACTGAACTATAAGGTCCACAGCAGGTGGACAGCAAAAACAAAGCCAGGACTTATCTTTGAAGAAAAGCACAGCAACAGGAGAGACCAGAAGGCATGTGAATCCTCCAAAAACAATGGACAACTGGCACCGACTAAAGGATCAAGCAAGGCTATATAGCCCAGCCCAAATTGCAAAAAATAGATACACCTGATAAATGCTGCGATCCAACTACCGCAGCACTACCACTCATAACCACCAGAGGGAATTCACAACACCCAGCCACGCGGCCGCACAAGTAGTCAGGGAGGATAACGGTCCAGCCAGGGGGCCGCACAAGTAGTCAGGGCGGACAAAGGCCCAGCAAGGGAGCCCCACCCTTAGCGCCGCACCCGTAGCCAGGGCAGACAAAGGCCCAGCCAGAGAGGGTGAAGGCCTAGCCAGGGACCTACACATGTAGCCAGGCTGGATGAAGGCCTAGCCAGGAACAACGAAGGCCTGGTCATGGAGCGTGGTGAAAAAAAATAAAAATTGAGATCTGGGTGGTGCAACACCAAGAAACAGTGATGTACCCCAGAGATGAGAAGAGCAGTCAACACAAAGACAAGACAATGGAGGAGTAATCTTGAGAAGACTCTCCAGGAGACCACCTTACTACACGAAGAGCGGAAAGGGGTAGCTACATGGTGGCAGCCATTTATTCATTCCTCTGGCAGCCATTCATTCTTCCCGGCAGCCATTTATTCATTCATTCCTCTCTGGAGCCATTCATTCCTCCCAACAGCCATTCATTCATTCCTCCCGGCAGCCATTTATTCATTCCTCTGGCAGCCATTCAATCATTAATTCCTCCTGGCAGACATTCATTCATTCATTCCTCTCAGCAGCCATTCAATCATTGATTCCTCTCGGCAGCCATTTATTCATTCCCCCCTGCAGCCATTTATTCATTCATTCCCCTTGGCAGCCATTTATTCATTCTTTCCTATGGCAGCGATTCCAGCATCTTAAGCAAAGAATAATCTCCAAAGGGAAACTTGCAGCAGGAGTGTAACCGGCCCGAGAGCTATTGATTCTCTTCCCAGCATCACACGTAGTTATATAATTACACCACAAGTTAATCCCCCTTTCAATAAACGGACCAATAACAGCGATTAGCAGCAGCGCCTGCTTCTGAGCAATGGAGGCCAAATTAAAGGGGCATCCGGGTTGGATGTAAACAAAGCTTAAAAAGGGGTTGACTGCTTTAGAAAACCCAGTGGGAATAGGTAATTACACAGGGTGTCCCCCCATAAAGGACCCTCAACTATCAGCCGGAGGAAATCAAGCAGGTGGGAAGGTGCACTGAACTGATCGGCCACGCCCAGGATGCACTGAGCACCTCATTAGCATATATGAATAAAGGAGCCATATGCAATTCCTTTTGGGTCCCTTCCAGTAAATGCAGACCCCATAACTGACATCCCAGCTACAACATAAAATCTGTTCCCAGGATGCTGCAATTTTTATGTGAATTTCAGAAAATATATCCATCTTGTTTTTCTTTTTTGTTATTTCGTCCAATTTATCCGCAAGCAGAAACCTGCGCAGACGGCAGAACGCGCGCCGTGCCGCTCAGTCATGTGTGCAGCCAATTACCACCTAGGGCAAATTACTTTCCTTGTCTACCTGACTTAGCCCGCTGAACGCAGAGATCGGCAGAGCGGCGGCACATTCTATTATAGAACATACAGAAACATTCGTCACCGGTCTGGACACGTAAGCTAGACGTGACATTATTGTCTTCATACATTTTGTGTGCTTGCTTTGCACTAATAAGGCGAGTAAAGTGAACCTGTCACAAGGGCAGATCCCTTTAAAAGAGGAGCCGTCTGCTCTGCTGCTTTAGTAAATACTAGTCATCTGGGGGAAAAAAAATATATCATAGAATCCTAGAATGTTAGAGTTGGAAGAGACCTCCAGGGTCATCATGTCCAACCCCCTGCTCAATGCAAGATTCACTAACCCATCTCAGACAGATGTCTGTCCTGCCTCTGTGTGAAGACTTCCATTGATGGAGAACTCACCACCTCTCGTGACAGTCTGCTCCACTCATTAATCACCCTCACTGTCAAAGTTTGTTTTCTATTATCTAATCAGTATCTTCTCCTTTTCAGTTTCATCCCATTGCTTCTCATGTTTCCATGTGCAAATGAGAATAAGGATGATCCTTCTACACTGCGACAGCCCTTCAGATATTTGTAGACAGCTACCAAGTCTCCTCTTAGCTTTTTTTTTTGCAAGCTAAACATTCCCAGGTCCTTTATCAGTTCCTTGTAGGACATGCTTTGCAGTCTGCTCACCATCCTGGCAGCTCTTCTGTGAACTTGCTCCAGTTTTTCAATGTGGTGCCCAGAACTGGACAAAGTATTCCAGATGAGGTCTGACCAAGGAGGAGTAGAGGGGGATAATTACTTCACGTGACCTAGACTCTGTGCTTCTCTTAGTACATCCTAGAATTGTGTTTGCCTTTTTTGCTGCTGCATCACACTGTTGACTCCTGTGCAGTCTGTGATCTATTAGTATACCCAAGCCTTTTTCACACGTGCTGTTGCTTAGTTCTATTCCTTCCTTTCTGTAGATGTCATTTTCGTTATTCTTGCCTAGATGTAGAATCTTGCATTTCTCTCTGTTTAATACCATTCTATTAGTCGCTGCCCTTTGTTCAAGCTTATCTAGATCCTTCCGAATCCTTTCTCTGTCTTCTCTAGTGTTAGCTATTCCTCCTAGCTTTGCATAGTCTGAAATTATGATTAGTTTACCTTCAGTTCCCTTATCTAGATAATTTATTAAAATGTTGAACAACACTGGAACCAGGACAGAGAATGTGGTACTCCCCTTGAAACACTCTTCCAATTGGATGTGCAACCATTTATCACCACTCCTTTAGTACGATCATTGAGACAGTTGTCAATCCACCTAACAGCCTTGTCAATCCCTTACTTGGTCATTGTTTCAATAGTATGAGATACTATAATGTTTCTAAAGGTGCTCTTGTCATGAAATTCTCACGAGACATCGATAATGACCCATCCAATCCACAAAGGCAAAAGAATCAAACCATAGATGAACAGAAAATTACATTATGTTTAATAACAGGAAATTAAGTGACAGGGAAAGAGTATTGAACACACTTAATGACATGTAATTAATACTTCGTACAAAAGCCTTTGTTGGTGATTAAGCTTCAAGACGTCTCTTGTATGGAGAAACTAGTCGCCGGCATTGCTCAGGTGTGATTTTGGTCCATTCTTCCACACAAACACTCTTCACATCCTGAAGGTCCCATGGGCTCCTTCTATGATCTCTGATCTTTTGTTCCGTCCACACGTTTTCTTTTGGATTCAGGTCCGCTGATCGGCTCGGCCAATCAAGCAGCTGTATTTATTTTCTCTCTCTGAAACCAGTTGAGAGTTTCCTTTGCTGTGTGTTTTGGATTATTGTCATGCGGAAGTGTCCATCTTTGTTTTTCATCTTCATGATCCTGGTAGATGGCAGCAGATTTTTAATCAAGAATGTCTCAGTACATTTGTCCATTTATCCTTCCTTCAATCATATGTAGCTTGACAGTGCCATATGCTGAAGTACAGTCTCACACCATGATGTTCTGACCTCCAAATATCACTGTTGGTATGATGTTTTGGAGTGATATGCAGTGCTTTTTGGCCTCCAAACATGGTGGTTATTTTGGCATCTAAAGGAGTTCAATTTTGGTCTCATCTGACCAGACTATTTTCTCCCAGTATTTCACAGGCTTGTCTAAAAGTTGTCGAGAAAACTGTAGAAGCGCTTGAACATGCTTTTTGTTCAGTAATGGAGTCTTGCATGATGAGCATGCACACAAGTCATGGAGGTAGGTTGTGTGGTGAGCATGCATACAGGCCATGGAGGTTGCGTGCATTACTTATGTTTTTCTTTGAAGCCATTGTACCTGCTGATTCCAGGTCTTTCTTGGCTCTTTGAAATCTCTGATAATTGTTTTCACTCCTTCGTCTGAAATCTTGCTTGGAGAACCAGGTCGGGGCCGGTTTATGGTGAAGCAATATTCTTTTCACTACCGGTTTCTGGCCCTTATAGTGCTCACTGTAACCTTCAGTAGTTTAGAAATTCTTACATCAGTATGTTTTGCAACAATAAGGCTGCAAAGGTCTTTAGACAGCTCACTGGATTTACCCATCATGAGATGTTTCTTGTGTGACACCTGATATTTTTCACTAAGTGGCAGGATTGCCTTCTAATTACCCATAGATTTTAGCTGGTGTCATAACTTTCCATGGACATCTACGTTTGATTTCTTTGCCTGTGTGGATTGGATGGGTTGTCACCAACATGCGATGAGAATTTCATGTAAATGGCACTTTTTTTTTCTTCTTTCAGCGCTTTTTTTCTGCAGCAAAACCAGCAGCAGGAAAACCAAAAAAAACAAACAAAAAAAGAAATAAAATTCTAATTTCTACATCTACACTGTGGTATTACTCTGTTATTCCTCCTGGAAAAGTATTCATTTACCACTGGGCCCCTCTCTTCCCCTTGTGTGTCCCGACACTGTCCAACTCCAATGACAAGGAGGTTGCAATTATTTTTATTACAATCCCAGAAGGAACGTCACCATACAGCGATGAATCTCTGGAATTTATATTATATGTTGTGGGGGCATACAAGCATATATTAAAAACAGACATCAGGAGTGTTGACAGGTCTTTAAAGTAGGCCAAAAAAAAAACATAGTTACCTTCTAAGGGTTAATGAAGGGCTTCTCAAGAAAATGTCCATTATGGACAACCCCCATCAGGCCGAGAAACCACATCCCATCATTACTTTACACATTAAGGTGCCATAGATTCAGCCATGTTGTCCTCAATGGACAATTTACACAAAGTATGAGATTTCTGGGGCCGTCCTTAAAGGGGTGGGGAAAATTAATTTGGCAAAGTTTATGCTAAATATAATTTTTTTTTATTATTATATTTTTATAATTGGACAGTTGATGGGAACAAGTGTTTGTTTGTTTTTGTTTTTTTTTTGTTTTTTTGAGTAGGCCACCAAGATGGCCGCCTCCATTGTGAAACTTCCCTTTTCTATGTATAAGGGGAAGGATCGTGATTGCTAAAAAATTTACACCATGTAAATGAAGCGTAAAAAAAAAAAAAAGGGCTGTTAAAAGACAAATGAATCAACCACTGATGAACAAGGCAGATAGCAGGTAAGCAGGATCTCTCGGCATATACGTTACAGGAGCTTTATACATTTTTTACAGTCTCGGTCGCTTATCTCCTTAACTTCCGAGATGAGGACACCCTGGGGGAAGGAAATGGGCGACTTCACATACTGATACCTCGCAGTGTGCGCCTTGTTATCACGGACAGGGAGGTCGTGTTTTCCACCGACGGATGAGAAAAGACTCACAAAATAAAAAGGGACGCTAATAGTATCACAATTTGTGATGTAATGTACGCTTTCTACTTTAGGGGTAACTTCAAAAGAATCCTTAAATCAATTTTAGAATCCATCAGTGATTTTTTTTTCTCCAGTAATTAGCCAGAGTTCAAAGAGCGTTTCTTACTGGAGGACCCAACATGGCCGTGCATCACATTGATATCTATGGACACGTTGCAATGCTTCACTTAGCCAGTGGCGGTGCTGCAGGGAAACTGTACACGTGTCAGGTAATCCCACAGATTAGGCCTGAGACCTTCCAAAATTAGTAACGTCGAAATCTAATATTTCCCATATTTATATTAAAAAAAATAAAAATAAAAAAATTCTTATTAATCTTGCAGTTACACTCCAATCACTTCCAAATCTGCATTCAAGGCCTTCATAGTCTCAGGCGGTACGACCACTTCTATCTCTACACACCCTTGACGGATCGGTGTCTATATGGCCGCCATTCTCTGCATGGTCAGATTTTTGGCTTCTACTTTCCTCCCGCAGTCAGATACGGATCTCCTTGAAGTTGTTTTTAGGCCTTTATCTCCCCTTGTCTTGGTAACTGTTCTCCTCTTGCATCACTCGCTTTTTCCACCGAATTGTGCTGCTATCAGTCACACGGACATTTAGGTCCCCAGTCTCCATCCTCCCCAGGATCAGTCATTCCGACGCCACCCGATTATCTGTGAGGTGGAAACGATTGTGTAATATGACGACGGTGGGGGGACACAGCAGGGTATGGGGGTCTGGCATTTATTAGCTGCAAGGAGGACCAGTTTTATAGAAAATGACTCACAAAATAAGGAATTCTCCGCTCCCTATTTTTTTTTTTTTTTTGAAGTTTTCCTCATAATTTCAGCCCACATAATACTACCATAATAATGCAGACATGCACATCCCACACAATGCCACCATATAATGTCAAGGTAATAATTCTGTTGCACACTACCAAAAAAAATCCTCTTCCATATATATTGCCAAAATAATACGGTCGGAAAAACCTCAAAATACTGCCATACAGTGTCAAGGTAATTCTGTGCATACAACCCAAATAACAACTAGTGATGAGCGAACGTGCTGGGATAAGGTGTTATCTGAGCATGCTTAGGTGCTAAACGAGTGTCTTCGGCGTGTTCGTATAATATGTTAGAGACCCCGCGACTCCGTGTGTTGAGGCTATCGAAAGGCCACGAGACATGCAGCCACGGGGACACAAACATATTATTCGAGCACGCCGAAGACACTCTGTTAGCACCCGAGCATGCTCAGTTAACACCTTATCCCAGCACGGTCGCTCATCACTATACACAACCAAATAAGTACCAAGATAATACTGCCGAATACAAGCAACATATGCTGCAAATATACTGTAGCATCAAACTCCACATGATACCACCATATACTGCCAAGACAATTCAGCCGACATAATACCATCATATAGTGACAAGACAATACGACCCACATACCACAATCACATAGTGCCAAGATAACACTATACAACTTCTCATCGTTCCACCTATGTTGGTGCTTTGTAGCTTGGGAGTCACGTGATTTTATTTTTCCAAGTAACCGCTACAGCCAATCAACAGTCGATTGGCTGCAACCTTCACATTTCTGGCTGTAGGCGCCAATACTCATGCAACATGGTTACATTCCACCTGATAAAAGCGTGAAGGCTGCAGCCAATCAGCAACCACTGATCAGTTGCAGCGGTCGCAAGACATAATATCACATGACTGCCTCGAGTCTCTGAATTTTCATTGCAAGAACAACACTGGTCCATGAGGTTTTTTTTTTTTTTTTTTTTTTAATTTAGCGTATTTAAGAAGGGGCTGTCCAGAAGTGGACAACCCCTTTAAGTCTGAACATTTCCTTTAAAAATAGGAGGAGATCTGAGCCACACTGATCATTAGCCTCTGTGCCGTGGAGTTATTCCTCTGTATCTCATGACGAGGACGGTCACTTCCTTTTGAACGAATATTTGTGGCATGTTGAATCCATCTGACAATCTGTAAAAAGCTGTGCCGTTATCAGCCGCACGTCTTATCGCGATGGCCGCCTGGACGTTCACAGTACACAATGACGAAGTGACTGCAGCCCGCGAACCACACCCCACACCCTCCCTGATTACTGATAAAGATGGGTCAACACCAGAAGATCTCTGCCAAGAACCAGGGCTGGTCCAGCTGGCGGTCGACCCCGACAGCTGGCGGTCGACCCCGACAGCTGGCGGTCGACCCCGACAGCTGGCGGTCGACCCCGACAGCTGGCGGTCGACCCCGACAGCTGGCGGTCGACCCCGACAGCTGGCGGTCGACCCCGACAGCTGGCGGTCGACCCCGACAGCTGGCGGTCGACCCCGACAGCTGGCGGTCGACCCCGACAGCTGGCGGTCGACCCCGACAGCTGGCGGTCGACCCCGACAGCTGGCGGTCGACCCCGACAGCGTTTTCGGCTTTAGCGGTAGTTTATATGATCGCAATATTATTTCCATATTGTCCAATTTTGCAAATAACTCAAGTCTGACTAATGGATGGTAATAAAAGCTGCCGATCATCACTGATTATTGGCAGTTTACATCTCCCGTAGCCTAAATATAATTGTCGGCAGCACATCTCCTGGTGCAAAGAAGGAACGTGCTGCCGACAATTATATTTAGGTCACAGGAGATGTAAATAATAATCAGTGATCGGCAGCTTTTATTCCCATCCATTGGTCGGACTTTTGAGTTATTTGCAAAATTAGAGCATTTCCCTATTCTGCGCCATACAATTCCTTTTAGATACATTTTTCGATGGCGACCCAATAATCCAGAATACATGATAATCCGGCACCACTAGACACGAATTTAAGGCATTTTACTGTATATGTGCGGCTATAATCCTGATATACTGTATTACATAATCTCCACATCACAAGTAGTATGCACAACCAGGAGGACCAAAATAAATCTAAGGCTGAGAACATATGATCCCCCGCGACAGGCAGGGGTTAAAACCACATTCCTAAAAGAGACAGTGACATGAAAGCGCTCATCACCCCCCCAGCACTAGCAGGAATGCAGCAGGGCTCAGGTCAAAAACATTGCTCCATTTCCTCATCCCCGCCACCCATATTATAAAGGGGCAAGTCCCATGTAAATGGGAGATAAAACCCTCAGGTGAAGAAGGCCAGAAGATATAAGAAAGGAGTAGGATTTAGCATTTTCCATCCTTATAAATGAGTATTGTCGGACAGAGCTCTTACAAACAAGCACTTTTGCAATTTACTCCTTCTTGAAATTTACAGCCATTCTTGAGATAGGAACACCTTTCTATTGTTTACAGCTCGTTGCCTAGGAGACCGACCACCGCTGCCATCTTGCTTCCAAGCACTGGCCGGGATTAGGATGTAACAGCGCGCTCCAACAATCCCGTCCAGCTCTAAGAAATCGCTTATTATAGTTATGAGATTGTAAGCACGGTGCATGTTCGGCCGTCTTGCTTCAGTGGTCGGTCTCCAAGGCAACGAGCTGTAAACAAAAGTGTTCATATCTCAAGAACGGCTGAAAACTTTACTAAGCAGCAAATTGCAAAATTGCTTTCATTTACCTGCCCTTTCTGATAATACCCCTCTATGAAGATGGGAAATGACCCTTTAAAGGGGTTTTCTGAAGTTACTTAATTTCTTGAAACTCCTAATTTTGTGGTCACATGACACCATCTGTTTCAGTTGCTGCATCCATATAATCCATTGCTCAATGTTTAACCACGATGCGAGATGTCAGGGGAATGATTCCCAGTTACCAGAGAACCAGGATCTCTGTCCCCCTCACCAGCGGGGAAACTGGATCACAACGGGCGCAGCGATCTCCTGTATCCAGCCAGATTATAATCCAGCAAGTGGCGGCCACGTTCCTACTCCGTAAATCACTTCAATTGCAAACTGAATGTGTGCGACATCCCTGGGGGCTGTGGTACACTACGCGCCATATTCCGACGCCGCACTACACACCACATGCCGACGCTCCACATTCCTACACCGCACTACGTGCCACATTCTGACGCCGCACTACACGCCTCATTCCGACGCTGCACCATGTGCCACATTCCTACACCGCACTACACACCACATGCCGACGCTCCACTACGCCCCACATTCCTACACCGCACTACATTCTGACGCCGCACCACATTCCGACGCTGCACTACACGCCACATTCCGACGCCGCACTCCATTTCGCCGCCACCCACATGCCACTTTCCGACGCTCCACTATGCGCCACAATCCGGCCCTACACTATGCCACATTCCGACACTACTACGTGTCACATTGCGATGCTCTACTAGACGCCACATTCAGACACCGCACTGCGCACCACATTCCGACGCCACCCACATGCCACATTCCGATGCTCCACTATGCGCCACATTCTGACGCTGTACTACGCGCCACAATCCGGCCCTACACTATGCCACATTCCGACACTACTACTCGCCACATTCCACTGCTCTACTAGACGCCACACTACGAGCCACATTCCGACGCCGCAATACGAGCCACATTGCGACGCCACACTACGAGCCACATTGCGACGCCACACTACGTGCCACATTCCGATGCTCCACTACGCGCCACAATCCGGCCCTACACTATGCCACATTCCGACACTACTACGCGCCACATTCCGATGCTCTACTAGACGCCACATTCTGACACCACACTACGCGCCACATTCCGACGCCGCAATACGAGCCACATTCCGGTCCTACACTATGCCACATTACGACACTACTATGTGCCACATTCCGATGCTCTACTAGACGCCACATTCCGACCCCACAGTATGAGCCATTCTGACGCCGCACTATGCGCCACATTCCGGCCCTACACTATGCCACATTCCGACACTACTACGCGCCACATTCCGATGCTCTACTAGACGCCACATTCTGACACCACACTACGCGCCACATTCCGACGCCACAATACGCGCCACATTCTGACACCAGACTACGCGCCACATTCCGACGCCGCAATACGCGCCACATTCCGACGCGGCAATACGCGACACATTCCGATGCTGTACACGGTTCGGCACACAAGTGTACACCGGTTTTGAGAGGCTTTGAACCATCATTATCGGTTACATAATTACAAGCAGCGGGAGATTCCTCCGCAGCAGAGACGCTGCTGTACTCTACAGGAAGATGTCAATAAATCATAGCACAGCAGCGCTGTAGAAGGGAATATTCTCCTCCACTCCTAGCAAGGATGATGGAGGACAGGACTAACCTTGACACTGGAATCCCTGCTTCCCGAAACCCCTGCAAGACAAGAACAGACAGAGATCGGATTACACCACAGTGCGGCATTAACAGTCAGGTACAGTAACATGTCTGCAGCTCATGTTTGCACATAAATGTACACACAGTGACACGCAACAGCCTAGCAGCACAATCCCATAACAGGAACAGCGCCCCCTACAGGAGAGTCACATACTCCCAGGAGAGTTTCCTGCGTAATGCAACATGAGTCCATTTCCATTGGCTTCTTTTACGTTTACCATGGTTTTGCATCCCGTTTTTGCGGCCCCAATAGATTCCGTGAAAACGGGCCGCAATAAATCCACGGAGTGCCGTGCGCCATATGGCCATGAGGGCGGTATTTACGGCCGTAGAAAAAGGATCGAGCCTGCTGAAAATCAATGGGGCTGCAAGAACAACGGAAGTATGTTTTTGCGGTGCACCGTGACTTCCAGTTTTGCGGAACGCCGTCTTTTTTTCCCCCCCAATACCATTTCCATAGTATTGGAAACCCGAAAAACGGCAATCCGAAAGTTTTTTTTAGGTCCATTATTGCGGCAGACCATGAAGATTGCGGCAATACGGCCCTCAATAACGGGCCGCCAAAAACCTGGTAAGTATAAAAGAAAGGGGTATTCTGGCTATGAAAGTCATAATCAGAGGGGGTACCAATGCTGCAAACCCCTTCAATCAACAGAATAGAAGGACGTCTCCCCTGGCCGCAACTCTGCGCCCGGGATGAGTCGCGTCACTGACTAAAAACAGATCAGATCACAGACCACCGCTACAAGAAGCGCAGCAGCAGCTCCATCCAATCCTCCAGTCTTGTGTCTCCTGCTCTCCACTGGACACAAGACCCCTATTCTGGTCCAGACTCCATTTTATTTTCGTTGCATTTTTTTTTTCTTTATCAAATTGGCTCACATTCATAGATCTTTTTTTTATTTTATTTTATTTATTTTTTTTGGGGGGGGGGGGTATCGCTGAACTTGCTTATTACGTTGTGATAAATGTATTTAATGGGACAGCCCCTATTAATCATCAGGTTTGCTGGCATTCCCAGCGATCATGAGAATGGAATGGTGCTGCCCATGCTTGACCACCGGAGAGGAGCAAAAAGAATGGCGGTCGTCTGTGGCTTCTGGACCTGCGCCCTGTGACCCGCTAACACCCACGATGCGACGCCATACGTGTTCATGCTGCTACAAGGACGTCGGACCTACTAAACCGAAGAGGCGCCAGTAGATAGGAGGAGGGTGCCGATGTGACCGCTGAACGTGGGTCCTGCCAATCTTTTGGCTATGGCTCCATGAGAACCCAACGAAGAGGAGGACTAGCAGTCGCTCACACTCTGCACTCAATGCAACAACAATTGCAAAATATGCAATAAAAATTTTGGATTTTAGGCATAGGACGCCGGCTGTGCAGTACCGAGCAGCCTACTGGCATTGGTAGCCTTTAGTAAATGCACAGATCAGGACCACCGCAGCATCGAGGGCACGCTGCCACCTTCCCATCTTAAGACCTTTATTTTCCCTAATGCCAATTCTTCGCAGTCCTGCAGAATATTATCATACAGATCCCCGCACTGCAGACAGGCAGCATTGTCACAGCGAGCAATAAGGGGCGCAGCGTACGCTGCAGCAAGAAGCGCTGGGCAGGAAGCGAGCAGACAGGTGCAGCAGCCGCCTCCTGTACGGACTATGGTTTCCCCCCGAATCTGCTGAAGAGGGTGCGGAACACACAGACCAAAAAAAAAAAAAAAAACTCCCAATGCCCCCCGAGAGGAAGCCGCTATCTGAAGATCAGGCTGTGGTCTGACTGCAACGATTGCCTCATGTGATCTATACAGAGAAGATACGAGACTCCGTGTATAGGGAAACTGCATATGTAGCAACTCCATAATATACCCCAATATCCGACGCGCCCCGAGATTACTGGATTGGGCCAGGCTGAGGCTGCAATGAAAAAGATTTAGCTTAAAAAGGGGTTTCCTACACATGCAATGAAGGGGTATCCAACCGCGGGGTCCCCAGCTACGGTAAAAGTGCTAATACATGAAGCCTGGGGTGATCAGTGATATCCCAGGGTCCCGACACCCCCAGCAAAAATCAGCATTACAGGTGATGTAGGAGGAAAGTGCTAATCAAATAGAAAGATGGCTCCAGCCCCCCCAGAATGAGAGCAGGGACCCCATTTATGGTGTGCTAGGATGAAAGTTGGCACTACCAAAGCTTTTTTTTTTAACACTTCCCCATGAACTGACAATTTTGGGGCATCTTTTTGTAAGACTTGAAGTCCCTCTTTTATTCCGCCTGGAAATATACAGACCCCTGGATGTAGCCCCTGATCAATAAGGTGGAACTTTCTGTTAGGGTCAGCGTGTAAGGAGACAGGGAAAAGTCCAGATGTGTTTCATGCATTCAGGTATTTCCAGGAGGAATAACAGAGGGATCATCAATGCGGATCTGTAAGGAAAGATGCTGCAGAATTGTCATCTCGGAGGCATCGTATATGCACCTTACAGTCAGTGGATGCGCCGGCGGACAATCGCTGGCAGTGGCGGTGACATCTGCAATTGGCTGCTGGCACTGGATGAACCGCGTTGGCAACAAGATCCAATGGGCAAACCCCGGGTTCTGGCGGGAACTGGAGCTAATGGGATTTGAAGCGCCCCCACCGACTTGTCGTGCACCTAGTCCAGCCGCTCGCCCCTCCACTAAGATGGGGATTAAAAAAATTAAACCATTTTCAAAAGTTTTGAACCCATTGGATTTTCGGCGGGCAGGTTTCATTCATTATAAGCCGCGAGTCCCTATATAACCGCCCCCCATACCCCCAACCAGGGATGCAGGCGAGTCCCTATATAACCGCCCCCCCATACCCCCAACCAGGGATGCAGGAGAGTCCCTATATAACTGCCCCCCCACACCCCCAACCAGGGATGCAGGCGAGTCCCTATATAACCCCCCCATACCCCCAACCAGGGATGCAGGCGAGTCCCTATATAACCCCCCCATACCCCCAACCAGGGATGCAGGCGAGTCCCTATATAACCCCCCCATACCCCCAACTAGGGATGCAGGAGAGTCCCTATATAACTGCCCCCCCACACCCCCAACCAGGGATGCAGGCGAGTCCCTATATAACCCCCCAACCAGGGATGCAGGCGAGTCCCTATATAACTGCCCCCCCACACCCCCAACCAGGGATGCAGGCGAGTCCCTATATAACCGCCCCCCCATACCCCCAACCAGGGATGCAGGAGAGTCCCTATATAACTGCCCCCCCACACCCCCAACCAGGGATGCAGGCGAGTCCCTATATAACCCCCCCATACCCCCAACCAGGGATGCAGGCGAGTCCCTATATAACCCCCCCATACCCCCAACCAGGGATGCAGGCGAGTCCCTATATAACCCCCCCATACCCCCAACCAGGGATGCAGGAGAGTCCCTATATAACTGCCCCCCCACACCCCCAACCAGGGATGCAGGAGAGTCCCTATATAACCCCCCAACCAGGGATGCAGGCGAGTCCCTATATAACTGCCCCCCCACACCCCCAACCAGGGATGCAGGCGAGTCCCTATATAACCCCCCCATATCCCCAACCAGGGATGCAGGCGAGTCCCTATATAACTGCCCCCCCACACCCCCAACCAGGGATGCAGGCGAGTCCCTATATAACCCCCCCATACCCCCAACCAGGGATGCAGGAGAGTCCCTATATAACTGCCCCCCCACACCCCCAACCAGGGATGCAGGCGAGTCCCTATATAACCCCCCCATACCCCCAACCAGGGATGCAGGCGAGTCCCTATATAACCGCCCCCCCATACCCCCAACCAGGGATGCAGGCGAGTCCCTATATAACCCCCCCATGCCCCCAACCAGGGATGCAGGCGAGTCCCTATATAACCGCCCCCCCCATACCCCCAACCAGGGATGCAGGCGAGTCCCTATATAACCCCCCCATACCCCCAACCAGGGATGCAGGCAAGTCCCTATATAACCGCCCCCATACCCCCAACCAGGGATGCAGGAGAGTCCCTATATAACTGCCCCCCCACACCCCCAACCAGGGATGCAGGCGAGTCCCTATATAACCCCCCCATACCCCAGGGATGCAGGCGAGTCCCTATATAACCGCCCCCCCATACCCCCAACCAGGGATGCAGGCGAGTCCCTATATAATTGCCCCCCCACACCCCCAACCAGGGATGCAGGCGAGTCCCTATATAACCGCCCCCCCATACCCCCAACCAGGGATGCAGGCGAGTCCCTATATAACCCCCCCATGCCCCCAACCAGGGATGCAGGCGAGTCCCTATATAACCGCCCCCCCATACCCCCAACCAGGGATGCAGGCGAGTCCCTATATAACCCCCCCATACCCCCAACCAGGGATGCAGGCAAATCCCTATATAACCGCCCCCATACCCCCAACCAGGGATGCAGGCAAGTCCCTATATAACCGCCCCCCCCATACCCCCAACCAGGGATGCAGGCGAGTCCCTATATAACCGCCCCCATACCCCCAACCAGGGATGCAGGCGAGTCCCTATATAACCCCCCCATACCCCCAACCAGGGATGCAGGCGAGTCCCTATATAACCCCCCCCCCATACCCCCAACCAGGGATGCAGGCGAGTCCCTATATAACCCCCCCATACCCCCAACCAGGGATGCAGGCGAGTCCCTATATAACCCCCCCCCATACCCCCAACCAGGGATGCAGGCGAGTCCCTATATAACCCCCCCACACCCCCCAACCAGGGATGCAGGCGAGTCCCTATATAACCCCCCATACCCCCAACCAGGGATGCAGGCGAGTCCCTATATAACCCCCCATACCCCCAACCAGGGATGCAGGCGAGTCCCTATATAACCCCCCCCATACCCCCAACCAGGGATGCAGGCGAGTCCCTATATAACCCCCCATACCCCCAACCAGGGATGCAGGCGAGTCCCTATATAACCCCCCATACCCCCAACCAGGGATGCAGGCGAGTCCCTATATAACCCCCCATACCCCCAACCAGGGATGCAGGCGAGTCCCTATATAACCCCCCCCCATACCCCCAACCAGGGATGCAGGCGAGTCCCTATATAACCCCCCATACCCCCAACCAGGGATGCAGGCGAGTCCCTATATAACCCCCCATACCCCCAACCAGGGATGCAGGCGAGTCCCTATATAACCCCCCCACACACCCCAACCAGGGATGCAGGCGAGTCCCTATATAACCCCCCCCCATACCCCCAACCAGGGATGCAGGCGAGTCCCTATATAACCCCCCATACCCCCAACCATGGATGCAGGCGAGTCCCTATATAACCCCCCATACCCCCAACCAGGGATGCAGGCGAGTCCCTATATAACCCCCCCATACCCCCAACCAGGGATGCCGCTCCATTCACTTCCATCTACAGAGCTGTCCCCTGCACTGCAGCTTCTCCGACCCTACAGGAGGGGAGACGAGGGGCTCCTGGGATCCCCCCCAACATACAGTGTATAGGAATACAATATCCCAGGAAAG
This sequence comes from Ranitomeya imitator, assembly GCF_032444005.1. Lineage (NCBI taxonomy): Eukaryota > Metazoa > Chordata > Amphibia > Anura > Dendrobatidae > Ranitomeya > Ranitomeya imitator. The sequence goes on from NC_091288.1 coordinate 206,168,851, forward strand.
CGCAATTGTCACTAACGCAGCCGTCCGCAGGATCCCCCTGGTGCGCGCCCGTGTAGCCCCCCAGCACACTGTGACTGCTGCGCACTAACACCGGTAACGGCACATAATCACATGCCGATAAATAACCGCTTGGCCTCTAATATCACCACAATGGGCGTCCGGGAAGAGGGGAGTGCGTGCAGATGTAGCAGAGCCGAATCCGTCATAGTGACAATGCGAGCAGGTTAATGCTGCAGATTACGACAAAACCAGCTCTGCTACATCCACGTCACAATATTATCACGGAAACTGATACAAAACCGAACATTATCGGTTTTTCCAATCCGCTTATCCCCCCCAATGCCAACGTACACTTACTGATCACATCAGGATTGGCGCAATATCAGGCAGCGATCAATAATAGGAAGATCAGTGGCGGCTGCAAAGGAGATTCAGAACCAATTTTTTTTGCATCGCATCTACGCTGGCCCTTTAAATCCGGTCTCAGATGCCCCTGATCAGCGGCGCGTTGCTTCCCCCTCTCTAATTATCAAAACGTTACACCGGAAACCCCATATAGGCGATGATCTCATACCAATTGGACCAACTTCATTTTTTTAAATTGACACATCTGATTAAAAAAATAATAATAATATTGATCTACCTGCCACATACATCGCCCCCTCTTATAGGATGCACGATATCTACCCCCTATATGTCCCACAACCTAAACTTGCTGATCTCCTGTGGATTGGTGCAATATTATGGGATGCACTGGGAGCGATCAATAACCAATAATCAGGGCAATCATTGATATTGGGGGGGGGGGGGGGGGAGGGGGTGATACAAATAAGATGTGACAATGAAGGGGTTAATAATGGCACAAAGAGCAGCAATAGCCATATAGGCAGCAGCAGATCGGTGGTGGTCGGTGGTGATCGGCTCCCCCTCCCCCCTCACCAGATGAAGTCGGTGCAGTGGCTGCAGAATGTCGGCTGCTTGAAGAAGCGCGCGGTGAACTTGTGGTCCTTGACCTCATGGACGTTCTTCTGGCGGAGGGCGCCCTTCCTGGCGAAGCGGACGGTGATGTCTTCGCCCTCGTCGCCACCCGCAGGGTCAGCCATGCCGCTCCGGTGCTCGGTGCTGTGTGTGGCCGCTGCTCGGTGCTGCTGGAGGCTGCGCGGTGTCTCCGCTCTCCCCGGCGCACTGCGCTCCTCTCACCGCCGCTCTGCACACAGCTGCTCAGCCAAGCGTCACCTGGGCACGCCCCCCTCATCTGCATAGCCGCGCCACGCCCCCTTCAGCCAGCTGGGATACGCCCACAAACAAAAGTAGCCGCGCCGCCAGCAGCCTGCGTCTGTCAGAAATGCCCCCCCCCCCATCAGAGGGGGGACCCGGGGTCAGACGGCGGGGGCAAGTGACAGGGACAGAACATGCACTGAAATGATGCAAAGGAGACAGAAAGGCGCTTTATGGAAAGTCCAATTAAAAATGGTGCAAGGTGCAATGTCTTAAAGGGGTTAAAACATGGTTTCCCAACGGCTAAAAATGACTAAAATGAATAGCAGTGGCCCATCAAATGATCAGCAGCTGTGTGTGACCATGGGCCCTGGACAGGACGGGTTACTTTACTATTTAACCCATTTTCAGCCCCTCTACCAAAACAACATCTGACTGGAGGTGTTCAGCTTGGACCTTCGTGCGGTCACAGTCTCAGGTCAGTGGTCCTTATGGTGACACCAGACCAGAACTTAATTCAGACCCCTATATTCAGTCAGACCCTAGATCGGACCCCCCAAATCAGTCTCCTAAATTAATTCAGAACTTACATCAACCCCCTAAACTACACCCCAAATCAGACCACTACATTCATTCAGACGTCAGATCAGACCCCTAGACTCCTTCTGACACTACATGAGACCCCTTAAGTCATTCAGACCCCTACATTCATAGAGACCCTAGATTGAACCTCTAAAGTGATTCACACCCCAAATCAGACTCCTACATTTATACATGCTCTAAATCAGACCCCTAAACTCATTCAGGCCATAATATAGACCCCCTACGCCCAGTCATACCCTTGATCAAACCCTAAATTGATGTAGACCCCCATATCAGACCACTGCATTCATTCGGACTTCAGATTAGACCCTGAAACTTATTCTGACTCCAAACAGACCCCTAAATTCATTCCGACCCTAGTTAAGACCCCTAAACCCATTCAGACCCTAGATAAGACCCCTAAACCCATTCAGACCCTAGATAAGACCCCTAAACCCATTCAGCCCCTACATTCATTCCGACCCTAGATAAGACCCCTAATCCCATTCTGACCCTACATGAGACCCCTAAACTTATTTAGACCCATAAGACCCCTTATTCAGATGCTAGATAAGACCCCTGAATCCATTCTGACCCTAGATAAGACCCATAAACACATCACATTCTGACCCTAGATAAGACCCCTAAACCCATTCTGACCCTAGATAAGACCCCTAAACCCATTCTGACCCTAGATAAGACCCCTAAACCCATTCTGACCTTAGATAAGACCCCTAAACCCATTCTGACCTTAGATAAGACCCCTAAACTCATTCTGACCTTAGATAAGCCATTCTGACCATAGATAAGACCCCTTAACTCATTCAGACCCTAGATAAGACCGCTAAACCCATTCTGACCCTAGATAAGACCCCTAAACCCATTCTGACCCTAGATAAGACCCCTAAACCACCCATTCAGACCCTAGATAAGACCCCTTAACTTATTCAGACGCTAGCTAAGACCGCCAAACCCATTCTAACCCTAGATAAGACCCCTAAACCCATTCTGACCCTAGATAAGACCCCTTAACTTATTCAGACCCTAGATAAGACCGCTAAACCCATTCTAACCCTAGATAAGACCCCTAAACCCATTCTGACCCTAGATAAGACCCCTTAACTTATTCAGACCCTAGCTAAGACCGCCAAACCCATTCTAACCCTAGATAAGACCCCTAAACCCATTCTGACCCTAGATAAGACCCCTTAACTTATTCAGACCCTAGATAAGACCGCCAAACCCATTCTAACCCTAGATAAGACCCCTAAACCCATTCTGATCCTAGCTAAGACCCCTTAACTTATTCAGACCCTAGATAAGACCGCTAAACCCATTCAGACCCTAGATAAGACTCCTAAACCTCAGATAAGACCCCTAAACCCATTCTGACCTTAGATAAGACCCCTAAACCCATTCTGACCTTAGATAAGACCCCTAAACCCATTCTGACCCTAGATAAGACCCCTTAACTTATTCAGACCCTAGATAAGACCGCTAAACCCATTCAGACCCTTGATAAGACTCCTACACCTCAGATCAGGCCCCTAAACTCATTTTGAGCAGAACCCTGCAATCATTTCAGCGCCCCTAAAATTAACCAGCCCCCAGATACGATGCTTAAATTATTCTAACCCCGGGTAATCGGGCCCCCGTGTAGTAGATATAATGGGGGGGTTGTTACATTTTTTTTTAAATCTCCCTCTTCTTGTTTTCGTACTTATTTTGAGTCATTTTGTGGTTTTTTCTTTCTTCGCATCTACAGCTGCTATTTTTTGGGTGGTTGCCCTTGGAAACAGACAACATTTTATCTCGTAGTCAGACATGTGACCTAAAAGCGATCGTGATGTCACTGTTCCCTGCATTCCCCATAATGCACTGCTCCCTGATTACGGCTTTTAAACAGCGGAAATGTGAATTTTGCTTTACACGCGAGCAGAGAAGGATTGTGTCTCCTCCAACGGTGACCTGCTGCCGAGTGAGGCCAAGGAGCGGGGAGCCCCTCGTGCCGGCCTCCATCACTGCTCTACTGCTGGGTCTGTACAGGCGATGTGCCCGCATGTTGTGCCCGCAGGATGTGCCCGTGTGTTATCAGTCTCCGGCCTCCGCTGTTGCTTCTCTATGGTAACCTCTGTGCACTTTGATCCCCATTTTCATAGTGGAGGCAGCGCTGTGTGACGTATTGTCTGCCCGTAGTATATAAATCCTGGGAATATTACAACCATGTACACAATGAGTCCTGGCAATCATTTTTGGACTTCAGAAATTTGGATTTTGAGTGAATTTCTAAAATAACATTACTTTCCTCTGTTGGCAAATACACACGTGGTCAAGATTGTTGGTTCCCCTCGTTTAATGACAGAAAAACCCACAATGGTCACAGAAATAACTGGAATCTGACAAAAGTAATAATAATTAACAAATCTATGAAAATGAACAAATAAAAGTCAGACATTGGTTTTCAACCATGCTTCCTCAGAATTAAAATAAACCTCATGAAATCGGCCTGGACAGAAATTATGGGACCCGAACTTAATATTTTGTTGCACAACCTTTTGAGGCAATTACTGCAATCAAACGATTCCTGTAACTGTCAATGAGACTTCCGCACCTCTGGACGGGTATTTTGGCCCCCACTCCTCAAGAGCAAACTGCTCCAGTTGTCTCCTGTTATGTATATACACATAGCTATGGATCCCCCCTCCATTCTTCCTTCCTTCTCTTCATCCATCCATCCATCCTTCTCTCCCTCATTCCTTCCTTCTCTCCTTCCTTCCTTCTTCCTTCCTTCCCTCCCTTCCCTCCTTCCTTACTTATTTTCCTCCATCCATCCATCCTTCCTTCTCTCCCTTCTTCCTTCCTTCCTTCCTTCCTTCCCTCCTTCCTTACTTATCTTCCTCCATCTATCCATCCATCCATCCTTCCTTCTCTCCCTCATTCCTTCCTTCCTTCCGTCTTCCTTCCCTTCCCTTCCTTCCTTCCTTCCTTCATTCCTTCCTTCCCTTCCGTCTTCCTTCCTTCCCTCCTTCCTTATCTTCCTCCATCTATCCTTCCTTCTCTCCCTCATTCCTTCCTTCCGTCTTCCTTCCTTCCTTCCTTTCCTTTCCTTCCTTCCTTCCATCCATCCATCCATCCATCCTTCCTTCCTTCATTCATTCCTTCCTTCCCTTCCGTCTTCCTTCCTTCCCTCCTTCCTTATCTTCCTCTATCTATCCATCCATCCTTCCTTCTCTCCCTCATTCCTTCCTTCCGTCTTCCTTCCTTCCCTTCCTTTCTTCCTTCCTTCATTCCTTCCTTCCCTTCCGTCTTCCTTCCTTCCCTCCTTCTTTATCTTCCTCATCTATTCATCCATCCATCCATCCTTCTCTCCCTCATTCCTTCCTTCCGTCTTCCTTCCTTCCTTCCCTTCCTTCCATCCATCCATCCTTCCTGCCTTCCTTCCTTCCTTCATTCCTTCCTTCCCTTCCGTCTTCCTTCCTTATCTTCCTCCATCTATCTATCCATCCATCCATCCATCCTTCCTTCTCTCCCTCATTCCTTCCTTCCTTCCGTCTTCCTTCCTTACTTCCCTTCCTTCCTTCCTTCCATCCATCCATCCATCCATCCTTCCTTCCTTCCTTCCTTTCTTCCTTCATTCCTTCCTTCCCTTCCGTCTTCCTTCCTTCCCTCCTTCCTTATCTTCCTTCATCTATCCATCCATCCATCCTTCCTTCTCTCCCTCATTCCTTCCTTCCGTCTTCCTTCCTTCCCTTCCTTCCTTCCTTCCTTCCTTCCTTCATTCCTTCATTCCTTCCTTCCCTTCCGTCTTCCTTCCTTCCTTCCCTCCTTCTTTATCTTCCTCATCTATCCATCCATCCATCCATCCTTCTCTCCCTCATTCCTTCCTTCCGTCTTCCTTCCTTCTTTCCCTTCCTTCCTTCCATCCATCCATCCTTCCTGCCTTCCTTCCTTCCTTCCTTCCTTCCTTCATTCCTTCCCTTCCGTCTTCCTTCCTTCCTTCCTTCCCTCCTTCCTTATCTTCCTCCATCTATCCATCCATCCATCCTTCCTTCTCTCCCTCATTCCTTCCTTCCTTCTGTCTTCCTTCCTTCCTTCTCTATTTCCTTCCCTCCTTCCTTCCTTCTCTTCATCCATCCATCCATCCATCCGTCCTTCCTTCCTTCCTTCCCTTCCCTTCCCTTCCCTTCCCTTCCTTCCTTCCTTCCATCCATCCTTCCTGCCTTCCTTCCTTCCTTCATTCCTTCCTTCCCTTCCGTCTTCCTTCCTTCCCTCCTTCCTTATCTTCCTCCATCTATCCATCCATCCATCCTTCCTTCTCTCCCTCATTCCTTCCTTCCTTCCGTCTTCCTTCCTTCCTTCCCTTCCTTCCTTCCTTCCTTCCATCCATCCATCCTTCCTTCCTTCCTTCCTTCCTTCCTTTCTTCCTTCCTTCCTTCCTTCCTTCCCTTCCGTCTTCCTTCCTTCCCTCCTTCCTTATCTTCCTCCATCTATCCATCCATCCATCCATCCATCCATCCTTCCTTCTCTCCCTCATTCCTTCCTTCCGTCTTCCTTCCCTTCCTTCCTTCCTTCATTCCTTCATTCCTTCCTTCCCTTCCGTCTTCCTTCCTTCCTTCCCTCCTTCTTTATCTTCCTCATCTATCCATCCATCCATCCATCCATCCATCCTTCTCTACCTCATTCCTTCCTTCCGTCTTCCTTCCTTCCTTCCCTTCCTTCCTTCCTTCCTTCCTTCCTTCCTTCCTTCCTTCCTTCCTTCCTTCCTTCCATCCATCCATCCATCCTTCCTGCCTTCCTTCCTTCCTTCCTTCCTTCATTCCTCCCTTCCCTTCCGTCTTCCTTCCTTCCTTATCTTCCTCCATCTATCCATCCATCCATCCTTCCTTCTCTCCCTCATTCCTTCCTTCCTTCTGTCTTCCTTCCTTCCTTCCTTGCTTCCTTCCTTCCTTCTCTATTTCCTTCCCTCCTTCCTTCCTTCTCTTCATCCATCCATCCATTCGTCCTTCCTTCCTTCCCTTCCCTTCCCTTCCCTTCCCTTCCCTTCCTTCCTTCCTTCCTTCCTTCCCTCCTTCTCTCCATCCATCCATCCGTCCTTCCTTCCTTCTTTTCCTCATCTGCAGACAGATGCCATGTACCAAGGCAACGTGCAGTATCCATATGACTACCAGTTACGCTGTGCTGGCGCTTGTAGCCGGTGCCATGAGTCGCTGGTTGTACGGTGCTTAGGATTGTGATCACTGGGGAAGGAGCCGCAGCAGAGAGAGGGATCCTGAGGTGAGGAGGTTCTGCAGTATGGAGGGCTGGATGGTTTCCTGCGGGGAGGACGGGGCATTAGTGGGATGTGTGGTGGTGCTCAGCAGAGGAATATTACAGGTTTTCCGGAAGTTGGCGCGAGGCCAGCGCAGTCCTATTATTTCCGTCTTTATTGCACGTGATGTAATAATGTTCCTCTATGTTCCTGCAGGTTCATCTGTATGGCGGCCACATGTCCTGCTTATGTAAGAACATTCCACAAGCCAAAATGTGCAGAAGTCTGGTGTCCGGGACCAGGAGGTCCGCGCCATTTATTAAGTACTAGTACTGTGGAGCACAAATAGGCCGGAATTAGCTCTTCATTTGCTGCCATAATGACACTTTGGGGTACAATGAGGCAAACCTGAGAAACTTGATAGATAGATAGATAATAGATAGATGATAGATAAATAATAGATAGATAGATGATAGATAAATAATAGATAGATAGATAACAGATAGATCAATAATAGATAGATAGATAATAGATAGATAAATAATAGATAGATAGATAATAGATAGATAGATGGATAATAGATAGATAATAAATAGATAAATAATAGATAGATAGATGGTAGATAGGAAAAAAACAACCCCCAAAACTATAGAGTAAATCATAAAAGTCCGGACAAGATTATATAATTTAAAATATATATTTTTATTAAATATTAGCAACAGTTATACTAAATATAAAATAGATTGTGTGCACATATCAGTACAATTAATACAAAAATTAAAAAAATATTAAAATGTCAATATTGTAAATGGTGGACCCAAAAATAAAACCTACAGTATATTAGGCCATGATTAAAGTAAATAGGCTCCTAATAAGGATATTATAGATCTCCATAAATCAAGTGAAAAAAGTAAATAGATAAAAAAAAACATAAGTGGTCCCATTAATAATTGAATACAGGGGAGATTTTTTTAATACCCTTTATAGAAACAAGGTGCAGCAGTGTCATAATTTAATTAAGCAACCAAACCTCCGTATAATATTCAAACTGCATAGTGCAGTGTGCAAAAAATAATAATGGAGATCCGTATCATAAAAGATAATGGATAGATAGATAGATAGATAGATAGATAGATAATAGATAGATAGATAGATAGATAGATAATAGATAGATAATAGATAGAAAATAGATAGATAGATAATAGATAGATAGATAATAGATAGAAAATAGATAGGTAATACATAGATAGATAGATAGATAGATAGATAGATAGATAGATAGATAGATAATAGATAAATGATAGATAGATAGATAATAGATAAATGATAGATAGATAGATAGATAGATAGATAGATAGATAGATAATAGATAAATGATAGATAGATAGATAGATAGATAGATAGATAGATAGATAGATAGATAGATAAAAAAATGCAGGCAGCACTCCATAGTTTAAAGGTGAAAAAAATGTGATTTTATTTCAAACCCACATGCTAGATAGATAATCCTCCTATATAATAATCTCCAGTTGGGACTTCTGGCGCTGTCCCCGAATCCCATAAGACACCGCGGCAGTGTCACTTGCGCAGGCGCAGTTCGTGGCCCCAAGGCTCGGCTCCCACGGTCCCGCATGGCTCGGCTCCCCCCTTTCCCTGGTAGTATGCATGGCTCACATTGCCCCCCCCCCCATGATACTCACCCTCCGTCGCTGAATCTCCGTTGTCCCAGCTCCAGCGGCTCTCCTCACCTGTGCTGAGCGGTCACATGGTGCCGCTCATTAAGGTCATGAATATGGAAGCGTCTCCATTCCCATAGGCATGGAGCGCATAATCATTAACTTAATGAACGGTACCACGTGACGTGACTGCACAGGAGAGGAGAGCCGCCGGGACAACGGAGATGCAGGCGTGAGGAAAGTGAGTATGGCGGGGAGGGGGCAATGTAAGCTAAGCAATGCGGGACCGGGGGAGCTGAGCTATGCGGGATCGGGGGAGCTGAGCCATGCGGGACCGGGGGAGTTGGGCAATGCAGAACCTGGGGAGCTGAGCAATTTGGGACCGGGGGAGCTGAGCAATGCAGGACTGAGGGAGCCATGCATACAACAGGGGGAGCCACAGATACATGGTATAGTCTCTAACTGGGTCGCTGTGACCAGTGGGGTACCGCAGGGGTCAGTATTGGGACCTGTTCTCTTCAACATATTCATTAATGATCTGGTAGAAGGTTTACACAGTAAAATATCGATATTTGCAGATGATACAAAACTATGTAAAGCAGTTAATACAAGAGAAGATAGTATTCTGCTACAGATGGATCTGGATAAGTTGGAAACTTGGGCTGAAAGGTGGCAGATGAGGTTTAACAATGATAAATGTAAGGTTATACACATGGGAAGAAGGAATCAATATCACCATTACACACTGAATGGGAAACCACTGGGTAAATCTGACAGGGAGAAGGACTTGGGGATCCTAGTTAATGATAAACTTACCTGGAGCAGCCAGTGCCAGGCAGCAGCTGCCAAGGCAAACAGGATCATGGGGTGCATTAAAAGAGGTCTGGATACACATGATGAGAGCATTATACTGCCTCTGTACAAATCCCTAGTTAGACCGCACATGGAGTACTGTGTCCAGTTTTGGGCACCGGTGCTCAGGAAGGATATAATGGAACTAGAGAGAGTACAAAGGAGGGCAACAAAATTAATAAAGGGGATGGGAGAACTACAATACCCAGATAGATTAGCGAAATTAGGATTATTTAGTCTAGAAAAAAGACGACTGAGGGGCGATCTAATAACCATGTATAAGTATATAAGGGGACAATACAAATATCTCGCTGAGGATCTGTTTATACCAAGGAAGGTGACGGGCACAAGGGGGCATTCTTTGCGTCTGGAGGAGAGAAGGTTTTTCCACCAACATAGAAGAGGATTCTTTACTGTTAGGGCAGTGAGAATCTGGAATTGCTTGCCTGAGGAGGTGGTGATGGCGAACTCAGTCGAGGGGTTCAAGAGAGGCCTGGATGTCTTCCTGGAGCAGAACAATATTGTATCATACAATTAGGTTCTGTAGAAGGACGTAGATCTGGGTACTTATTATGATGGAATATAGGCTGAACTGGATGGACAAATGTCTTTTTTCGGCCTTACTAACTATGTTACTATGTTACTATGATACCAGGACAGGGGGAGCCACATACCAGGACAGGACAGGGAGAGACACATACCAGGACAGGACGGGGAGCCACGCATACCGGGACAGGGGAGCCACATACCAGGACAGAACCGGGAGCCACATACCAGGACAGGACTGGGAGCCACATACCAGGACAGAACGGGGGAGCCACATACCAGAAAAGGACAGGGAGCCACATACCATGACAGGACGGGGGAGCCACATACCAGAAAAGGACAGGGAGCCACATACCAGGACAGGATGGGGGAGCCACATACCAGGACAGGACGGGGAGCCACATACCAGGACAGAACCGGGAGCCACATACCAGGACGGGAAAGCCACGCATAGCAGGTCAGGACGGGGGAGCCACATACCAGGAAAGGACGGGGAGCCACTCATACAGGTCAGGACGGGGAGCCACATACCAGGACAGGATGGGGGAGCCAGATACCAGGACAGGACGGGGGAGCCACATACCAGGACAGGACGGGGAGCCACATACCAGGACAGGACTGGGAGCCACATACCAGGACAGAACCGGGAGCCACATACCAGGACAGGACTGGGAGCCACATACCAGGACAGAACCGGGAGCCACATAGCAGGACAGGACTGGGAGCCACATACCAGGAGAGAACGGGGGAGCCACATACCAGAAAAGGACAGGGAGCCACATACCAGGACAGGATGGGGGAGCCACATACCAGGACAGAACGGGGGAGCCACATACGAGAAAAGGACAGGGAGCCACATACCAGGACAGGATGGGGGAGCCACATACCAGGACGGGAAAGCCACGTATAGCAGGACAGGACGGGGGAGCCACATACCAGGAAAGGACGGGGAGCCACTCATACAGGACAGGACGGGGAGCCACATACCAGGACAGGATGGGGAGCCACATACCAGGACAGGACGGGGAGCCACATACCAGGACAGGACGGGGGAGCCACATATAGCAGGACAGGATGGGAGAGCCACGCATTCCTGGACAGGACAAGAGAGCCTCGCATAGCAGGACAGGACGGGAGAGCCACATACCAGGACAGGATGGGGGAGCCACATACCTGGACAGGACGGGGGAGCCACATACCAGGACAGGACAGGGAGCCACATACCAGGACAGAACGGGGGAGCCACATACCAGGACAGGACAGGGAGCCACATACCAGGACAGAACGGGGGAGCCACATACCAGGACAGGACGGGGGAGCCACATACCAGGACAGGACGGGGAGCCACATACCAGGACAAGACGGGGGAGCCACATACCAGGACAGGACGGGGGAGCCACATACCAGGACAGGACGGGGGAGCCACATACCAGGACAGGACAAGGGAGCCACATACCAGGACGGGGGAGCCACACATACCAGGACATGACGGGGAGCCACATATAGCAGGACAGGATGGGAGAGCCACGCATAGCAGGACAGGGATGAGCGGAAATACATACCCAGATTATACTCGAGTCAATAAGTTTACCCAGTTTTCCATGGCAAAAGTAGGTGCCTCCGCTTGTACTCGGGTCGGCTTATACTCAAGTATATACGGTAATTCATCTAATATAATAATTGCCAGTTGGGACTTCCGGCCGCTGTCCCTGAATCCCATAAGGCACTGTGGCAGTGTCACTTGCGCAGGCACAAGTGACATTCACGTCACCGCTATTCCCGCGCATGCACAGTAATAGCCACAACTGTGCGCTCTACCCACTCAGTATGTTAATTTCACCACACTCCCGATGCGATAGTATCTGGCCTATTTCTAGTAGATAAATAATAGATAGATAGATAATAGATAGTTAATAGATAGATGAAAATAGATAGATAGATAATAGATAATAATAAATAGACAGATAATAGATAGATAAGTAATAGATAAAAAAATAGATAATAGATAGATTGATAATAGATAATAGACAGATAATAGATAGATGATAGATCGCTAATAGATCGCTAATAGATAGATAATAGATAGATAGATAATAGATAGATAACAGATAATTGATAGATAGATAATAGATATATAATTGATAGATAATAGATAGATGATAGATCGCTAATAGATAGATAATAGATAGATAATAGATAGATAGATAAATAGATAGATAGATAGATGATAGAAAATAGATAGATAATAGATAGATAATTGATAGATAATAGATAGATAGATAGATAGATAATAGATAGATAGATAGATAGATAGATAGATAATAGATATATGATTGATAGATAATAGACAGACAGATAGCTAATATATAGACAGATAGATATTCAGGAAATATCACAACCTCATTAGCCATACTTAGAAATTCTTTTAGAATCCAGACGGACAGTGAAAGTGACCATAACCGTGAGTGTCTGCAGAGCTCTGTTATGACTCTGATGTAGCAGAGCCGATGCAGCGGTCGTTTAGTGTCTACCCTTTCACTTCCTCTTTGTGAGCAGGAAGCGCAGGACATGTGCATGAGGATCTGACAGCACAGCTACAGGATGTGGTCGTGTCAGCCACAAACAGCTGAATGCAGTCACAAGCACTGTACATGTACAGTATATCCTCTGCTCGGCCTACCTGCTGTGCGCTGACATGGGCACAGTGGGCAATGGCCCTACAGACTCCAACAATACGAAGGCTTTAAATTGTCGCAGCTGTCTAAAATGTACATCCTGGAACAAGCCGGGCTGTTATCTGAGTACTATAATGGCATTCTTGGCAGCTCACTGTATGGAATTATAGGAAGGGGCTCTATGCTAGTATTATATATACAGGGCATTGTTGTATGCATCTAACAGTTGGACAGTTTTTTTTACATAGAGTGTAGTTTTTTAGGATGCAGAGGTAACAGTCTCTCTCTCGCTCATTCTCTAGGGATCCTCAATTTCACACAGAGAAATCATGCAGTAATTACTGCATTTTTGCCTCTTAGGGACCGCGATGGGAACCTTAAACGCCCCTCCGAGGTGAAAACTGTTCTGTGGACATGGAAATGAAACCTCTAGAGCAATGCTCCGGAGACCATCAATTTTAGGCTATGTTCACAAGTTGCATTTTTGCTGCATTTTTTTTAGGCATTTTTTGGCAAAGTTTAAGTGCATTTTACAGTACCTGCAAAATCTATGAGATTTCAAAAATCTCATGCACACACAGTGGTTTTATTTTCCTAACTAATTTGGAAAACTGCAGCCTGTCACATATTTCAGCGTTTTGTTTTTTTTTTCTGTGTATTTGCACCATTTTTTCATCCTTAGGAAACAATTGGAAAGTGCAAAAACGCAGTAAAAAATGCAGGTATTGTTTTTTGCTGTGTTTATGGTGCAAATACCTAAGGAAGGTAAATCAGGCTTTGTGGGGGGCATTAAACTTTATCAAGATGCACAAAAAAACAGCAAAAACGAGCAATAAAAACACAGCAAAACCTGATTTTTGTAAGCAGCTTCTTTACCACCAAGAGAGCAGGTTTTGCCTACAGAAAAAAAATGCAGCAAAAAATGCAACATGTGAACATAGCCTTAGAGGGGTGTTCTCCAAATTTCGACTTCGTTCCGATTGACCAATAGTTGACAGAAGTTTATCTGCCAAGACCACCACCAGTCAAGAGAATGGAACTCCATGCTGGACTGAGTGAAAAGCAGCTTGTACATGCGCTGTGCTGTTCCACTGAAAGTCTTTAAGACTGGTGGAAATAGAGACGCACTGTACTAGATCATCTGCATGTTTGACCGTTTGCATCAAATGCGGTGAGATAGCACCCCGAATTCTCAGGATCAGAAGGGTCCCCACTTAATGGAAATGTGGTGGAAGATGCAGAGTACAGTCCTTCGGTATATTTGGAGCAGCACTGAACATGTGCACCCAGCGTTTAATTCACCCCACTTCTTGTGATGAGTGGGGGTCCTAGTGGTAGGACCCCTAATGCACAGATACTTATCACCTATCCACCGAAACTCTCCTGAA